>NW_016804646.1:6024483-6069058 GCF_001698545.2 Rhinopithecus bieti
AAAAAAAAAAAAAAAATTAAGCAGGTATGGTGGCATGCACCTGTGGTCCCAGCTACTCAAGGAGACAGAGGCAAGAGGATCACTTGAGCTGGTGCCACTGCACTCCAGCCTGGGTGACAAAGCAAGACACTGTCTCAAACAAACAAACAAACAAAAATACCAAAGAAAAAAACATATGATCCAAACCAGGAGAAAAACCGAAAGAAACAGACCAGAAATGACTCAAGTGGACATTATAAAGATGAAAAATATATCTGAAATATACTCTGTCGGTTTAACAGCAGATCAGACACAGGAGAAAAACATCAGTGAACTTGAAGATACAGCAACAGAAACTATCAAAATGAATCAGAGAGAGAAAGATTGGGAGGAAAAAAAAAAAAAAAAAAACAGGGTACCAGTGTCCTGTGTGACAGTATCAAGCAGTTTAACCATGTGTTACTGGAGTTCAAAACTAGAGAAGGCAGGCACAGGAAAACATCTCTGAAGAAGGACTGAAAATTTTTCAAATCTGGAGAAAACCATAAGCTCACAGATCCAACGAACTCTGAGCAAAAGAACTATAAAGAAAACTCCCAGTCTGTTGTAATGTACATCATAACCAAACTGCTGAAAACCAATGATGAAGAGAAAAATATTAAAAGCAGCCAGAGAAAACTTAGTTTGAGAGCCTTAGCTTAGAAGTAACATATAATAAGAGGGAAAGAAATCAAGCAAACTTTTATTCTTTTTTCTTTAAAACAAACAAACAAAAAAACACTTATACACAAAATCTAGAAAAATACTAGTGGTAAGTTCAAAAGAACTTGCATTATTTCAATTAACCGTAAGCATCCAAAACCTCTTCTTGTAATCGTTCATGTGAGATGAGCTAATGTGGTCAGCTGACCAGCTGAGAATGTTTACATGGATACCAATGATTTGGGATGAGGAAAGGAGTGCAAGGTCTACATCAGCTGCCCTGAAACATTTGTCTTACTTGTGTTTAATAATATACAAATGTGAAATGTCTTTCTGGTACTAAATTTCTGACAGTCACGTAAAACAACATTTCACTCTTTTACCAACCCTGCTAAGTACTATTATTACACTACAATCTGGTCTAGGCAAAGTATGTCGTGAACTCAACCCAAAGGAGTTTGGTCTAGGTTTTAAAGGAAAAATGTGTGAAAAGAAAACAAAACAAAAATTCAAGTTACTTGGGGTTAAATAGTTCTACTCTGACATATTAGGAAAACCACAATGGTACCTGAAATAGCTATCTGTAAAATGATGAAGTCGGATTAGATGAGTCTGAAAACATCTGTGGTTCTGCAAAAGCCATCCCTGCCCCCCAACACCACTCCGGCCACAACAAAAAACAAAAAACAAAACTCTTCATTTAGCGACATCCTTCGAAATAAAAGGATATTTTATCCACTTGTGAAGTATAATATTCATCTGTGTGAAGTTCTCTCATCTACCTCCACCTCCACCTATTCTCTATTAGGTAATAAGTATTAGGGAGATTTCTGCTATTGGGGGAAAGAGAGGAGGGATATAGGCAGAAGGGATAGATTTTCTAGGTTTCTTTTTTCTTTAAACAATTTGTATAGCTTGCTTGGTCTGCAGTATTAATCAAAGGGAGCTAAGCTCAGTTTGAGGTTGTATTTTTGGTTCATACTACAAAAGCCAATTTATTAATAAGCTATCCCTATTACACGAGTCAATTTATCAATAAGTTAGTTATCTTTATCATCAACCTACAGTTGAACATTTATCAGCTCACCTCCAGGTGAACAGTCAAACCTCGAGCTTATCCAACATGTACTATTTTAACTTTTGCACTGATTCAGAGCACAGACTCTTTACAAACCTAACTAATCTTGGTTATTTTTCAAGGTAGACATTTAGACTTGTTTTTTAATGAAAATTCATCTTTTTAAAACAAATGTAGATTTAAAAAAAAACACACACACATTTCCTATGGAAATGAGTAAGAAACTATCTCCCCAACAATTACTGAAGAGCAGGAGCTTGTCATCCTTACCACTGCTTCTCCGGTGTCTAGAACAGTGGCTGGTGCAGATTATGTGCTCAAAACTACTTGCTGATTGAACAAACAAGTCAAGTTAAATAAGTTTATCTTTTACATTTTGGATTTAATCGTTATCCAAATCCCTTTAAATACATAACATTTCACTATTTTTAAAATATATTTTTTAAAGGCTACAAAAATGAAGGATTATTGATTTTTGACAATAATGTTGTTTAAGTGATTCTGTAACCCTGGGTGCAAAGATGACTCTCTACTAACCAAAATGACAGCAATGGGGTATGATGTAGGCAATGTTTTGGAATCAGATTAACATGGGCTGAAATCCCTATGCCCCTACATTTACTAGTAAGAATACAAGTTTTTACCAAATTACTGTTTTCTTGCAAACACTTTAATTTAGAAGTCTGATCCAATGCTTCGGGAACTTGTGGTTGGACAGCTAATTAAACATACATACATGAAAACACTAAAATGAAACATGCAGACAAAAAACAATATACTGTGGCAGCTGTTACTTTGGTGGTCCTTGATGAAACTGGCCTCCTCATGGTCACAAACTTGTATATCCACTTCTGAATGTGGAATGACTTTGTGACTGCTTTAACCCATGCAATGTAGCAAAAATGACACTGGACCACTCCCGGGTCTAACCCTTAAGAAGGCCACCTGTGTACTCCTGGGAAAGTTAGCCACCAGGTAAGGAACCCAACTTAGGTGGAGAAGTGCATGAAGGAGAAGCTAGCTAGCTCAAACTAGCAGAGCTCCCAGCTGACAGCCAGCACTAACTTAACTTGCTAGCCCTGAGAGTGAGACTATTTTGAATCTCCATTTGTCCCTGCTCTGCAGCCAACACCATAAGCAGCAGAAAAACCACTCAATACTATGACAGCTAATAAATGGTTTTTATTTTAAGCCATTAAACATTAGTATGGTTTGTTAAACTGTAATACATAACTGCCACACATACAAACCTTACATTTTATTTTTGCTTCAACCCATGAATGGGTTTTAATCAACCACTACTTTGATGAGGGCTACAGCCTTGTCTTTTAGTGCGGGTCCACTGATGGAAGTTCCGAGTCAACTTTGTGGCTTATCAGATGTTGCACAATGCAGCATCTACAATCTCCACTCTATTTCTCTAAAATACAACAAAAATTTAAATACTTTTGTAGAGTGATTTTTCTGGATGTTCATGATTTTTTTTCCTAAGCTTTCACAGTTCTCTCTTACACCTAATTTGATGGCAACTGTTTTGCAAGTTATTCACCTATACTGACGCTTTGCAAAGCATTAAAAGTTTATGTAGAAGCTACAATTCTCTTTCACACTCACATTTCATAGATTTGTATAACAGTCTACTGAGTTATACAATCACAATTAAAAAGTACAGATCTAAATAGATTTAGGAACAAACCAGCAACTCTTGTTAAGTATACAGTTCAATTAGTGGGGACAGAAAATCACTGCCTGTATCACATTCTATATTCTAGAGCAGCCTATTAGCTATCAGTATTCATGATGCTGTGAACATCAGTTGGTAAGTTTTACATAAGAAATGAATAGGGTTGGGCGCGGTGGCTCACGCCTGTAATCCCAGCACGTTGTGAGGCTGAGGCGGGCAGATCACAAGGTCAGGAGTTCGAGACCACGCTGGCCAACACAGTGAAACCCGTCTCTACTAAAAATACAAAAAAATTAGCAGGGCGTGGTGGCGGGCGCCTGTAGTCCCAGCTACTCGGGAGGCTGAGGCAGGAGAATGGTGGGAACCCAGGAGGTGGAGCTTTCAGTGAGCGAAGATCGTGCCACTGTACTCCAGCCTGGGTGACAAAGCAAGACTCTGTCTCAAAAAAAAAAAAAAAAAAAAGAAATGAATAGGACCAGGTCTTGGACAAGTAGATAAGTGGCTGAGGCCTCCCTGATTTATGTCTTCTGGTATAAAGTCTTGTTTCACTCATAGATTTATATAGCATATTGTATCAGTCCTCAACTAAATATAAACAAAAAAGAATGCCATGAAGATAGAAAACAGAATATTATATAAAGAGACAAATTGGGCACGGATAAACTTTTTACTCATCATTAGAAATAAAAATAATTATAAGCTATTTATAATTCAGATGAAGGCTTTCAGAAAATAAACTCTCATAAAACTATATAAATACAACATAACAAAACACTTTAAAGACTTTATACTAATTAATTCAATTCAGAAAGACTCTCCAATGAGAACCCCCCCCCCAAAAAAAGAAAGAAAATCAAAAGAAAAAGAGAGCGAACTCTTTGGACATTCCAATACAAATGAGTCCCATAACACATAAAAAGACAAACATGGCTGGGCGCGGTAGCTCACGCCTGTAGTCCCAGCACTTTGGGAGGTCGAGACAGTGGATCACGAGGTCAGGAGATCAATACCATCCTGGCTAACATGGTGAAACCCCTCTCCCCTAAAAATATAAAAAAAAAAAAAATTAGCTGGGCGTGGTGGCAGGCACCTATAGTCCCAGCTACTTGGGAGGCTGAGGCAGGAGAATGGCGTGAACCCGGGGCGCAGAGCTTGCAGTGAGCCAAGATTGTGCCATTGCACTCCAGCCTGGGCGACAGAGCGAGGCTCCGTCTCAAAAAAAAAAAAAAAAAAAAAAAAAAAAAAAATACAAACTAATTATTTCTGTTATTTTGCAATTTTGTTGCAAATAGTTGAGTACTTAAAACAGAGGACAAAGAATAAGACATTTTGCAGGGGTGCTTTCTTATTTTTTTTACCAAATCTACTACCTCCAAAAATTGTGTGAGTGTGTCTATATATATCTTCATCCAAAGTTTTGAGGATAAATACCAGATCATATTGTGTATAGGACAGTGAGAAGCAAATCAAAACTATAAGAAAAGCCTTCCTTCTGGATGTGCTTGGTGGCTCATACCTGTAATCCCAGCACTTTGGGAGGCTGAGGCAGACGGATCACAAGGTCAGGAGATCGAGACCATCTGGCTAACATGGTGAAAACCCGTCTCTACTAAACATACAAAAAAAAATTAGCCGGGCGTGGTGGCGGGCGCCTGTAGTCCCAGCTACTCGGGAGGCTGAGGCAGGAGAATGGCGTGAACCCGGGAGGCAGAGCTTGCAGTGAGATCAGGCCACTGCACTCCAGTCTGAGCAACAGAGCAAGGCTCTATCTCAAAAAAAAAAAAGAAAAGAAAAGAAAAGCCTTCCTTCTTAGACTGGGCCTGACTGCACGACAGTGCAGCAGGGAGCACAGGTGGGAGCATGTCCCTGAAACAAGGAAAGAATTATGACACGTCAGTATCACCATGGGTACATTCTACCATGAAATGCCAACCAAAAAATATTCAAAGGAAAGCAACAAAAAATAAACATCGTGATTCATTCAAACAGTTGTTTTAGGCTTAACTAAAGAGAACCATAGGGCTAAGACAGGAAAATTTAGAAGATAAAAAACTGTCAAAAGCTGGGAGGAAAAACAAAGGGGCTTATGCCAAAGACAAAACATAAAAGAGTTTACAGAGAAACAAGAAAAACGTTTAAAACTTTAATTAAAGGTTAATTCATTCAAGAATGAATTATAATCTTCTACCCACTCTCTTTTCTTGCAAATAGGAACTTTTTAAAAAATCTCCTTATTCTAAATTAAATTTACTCGTGGAAAAAACATTTTATATCACTGGCATTCTTAGAAATCAAGCAACTGAAGAACCATCTCTGTAGGGGACAGATGAGCTGCCTGGATCTCCTTAGCTGAAGTTACTTTTTCTTAAAATTTGCATTACAAAATTAGTTAACTGTAAATATGGCCTAAGACACACATCACACACTCAAAACATTAGTTCCAACTGCTGGGAGGATAAAACAAGGAAATACGAGCATATGACGTATTCTCCCAAAGTATTCAGAGAAGGAAAATGGAAACTAGAGAGGGGAAGGCCAACTAGGACAATCGGGGCACAAAAATCTCTCACCTTTGCTTTCACAGCACAGAAAGAGCTTGTTTATCCAGGGACTAGATCTTGGTTTCCAATACCATTCTCCAATAAAGAGAATTTTGGAGAAATGGCTGATTGTGGGACTAGGGCAAGGAAGGTGCAGTATAAGCCTGAGCATCCTGCATCACCAGCAAGTGAGGAATATTCAAAAACAGAACCACCAGGTATGTTACAGAGACACAGGAGCCAACTCAAAGAGCTCTCTTTTGGCCGAAGCTGGGGCACTTTGAGCAACAAAATAAATGAGGTAACACTGGATTACAACCATGAGCCCATATTGACAACTACTGGGTGGGTGGGTGGGTGGATGGATGGATGGATGGATAGATAGGCAGGCAGGCAGACAGACAGACAGACAGACAGGTACATACATACATACATACATATCTCCTGTATAGAAAATAAAAATCCAAATAATTTACCTACTTCCCTCTCAAGGAGGTGGAGTTGAACTCTCTACTCCTTAAGTGTGGGCTACATTTTTGGTGACAGAAAGGTGGGAAAAAAAGTAACGTTATAATGGAGTAACCTGACAACAAACAGGTGGTCAAGGTTAACCTATCAGTGGTAAGCCATGTTGACAGCACGTGCCTCTGATATGATATGATGACAAAGTCACTTCATCTCTGTGATATTCCTCCTAAAAACCCATAACCTCAAACTAAGACAAAATCACCTGACAAACCCAAGTTGTGGGACTTTCTACAGAATACCTAATCATTACTTCTCAAAACTGTCAAAGTCATCAAAAACAAAGTGGGGGAAACTGTTACCAGCCAAGAAGAGGCTAAGGAGACACACTAATGTGGTCCCTGGATAGGATCTGGGAACAGAAAAAGAACATCTAGGGAAAACAAATGAAATCTGAATAAAGTTCTGAGTTAACAATGAAGTGTCAATATTGGTTCATTAGTCGTGACAAATGTATAAAGTTCTATAAAATTTAGTAAAAGGGTAAACTGGGCATAGGGTATAGGGGAATTCTACGTACTATCTTTGCAACTGTCTCTAAATCTAAAACTACTCTAGGGGCCTGGTGTGGCGGCTCACATCTGTAATCCTAACACTCTGGGAGGCGGAGGCGGGAGGATCACTGGAAGCCAGGAGTTTCACACCAGCCTGGGCAATATCGTGAGACACACATCTCTGCAAAAAAACAAAAGAATGAGCCAGGTTTGGGGGTCTACACTTGTAGTCCCGGCTACTCAGGAGGGTGAGGCAAGAGGATCGCTTGAACCCAAAATTCCGAGGCTGCAGTGAGCCATGATTGTACCAGTGTACTCCAGTCTGGGCAACTGGGTGAGACTCTGTCTCTTAAAAAAAAAAAAAAAAAAAAAGAAAGAAAGAAAATTTAAATTAAGCTATTCTAAAATTAAAAGTTTATTTAAGACTAATTACATTACATGGAACAGTTTCATGACTGCTGAAAAATTGTGATGTTACTGTACAGGTAGGTATAAAAGACTAAGAGCCAAAACTAAACTTAAAAATGTAAAATTATAAAATTAAGCAATTCTTTATAGATACACTGATAATTGTGGTTGTAAACAATTTCAAAATGATAGGCTGAAAAAATGCCATTTAAAACAGTGACTGCCAAAACTGGTATGTGCATCAGAATTTTTGACCTTCTTGTTAAAAATACAGATTTCAGTATCTTCCACAAGAAATTCTGACCAGGAAGTCTGAAACAGGGCTTGGAAATATTTATTGTAACAATCATTACAGGAGCAAGTGATCCATGGACCAGTGCCATAAACAGAGTCTGATCAACTGCCACAAATAATGTCTTTTCTTCCTACTTTAACAGCAAATTCTGCTCTTCCATTCTTATGGAGAAGTTACCATTCCTCCTCCAGGAGGCTGAGTGAAGAAGCATAACCTAAAAATACTGATTAATGGCTCTAGGTCAGCATGATGGAAGACCATATGCAATGTTTTTCATAATGTGGTAATTAAAAGACTTCTGGAGGCACATGTATAATGTGCTTAAAGTCATTTATTGTTACAACTATTTTCTATTTAGGGCAAAATTATTTAGGTTTTCCATATTTACTATCATGATAAAGTTTCCTTCTAAAACAGACTTCCTAAAAGAGAATACATTTTAAAACAGGAAAATAATAGGATAGGTGGTACAAGGATATAGCAAAATTGTAAGGTGTTACACAGATGGTGGAAGATTGAAAACGCTGTACTAGTTAAACTCCAGTGCTACTTTTTATAAAAAGCTGCAAGAGACAGATGAATGAAGATTCAAAATTAAGACAATGGTCAAAAAACAATAAAATAACATTAAATAAGAATAAAACATTTATACTTGTTTATGTTTTGAATCAGCTCTATAATCTGTTACTCACTAAGTTATGAAGAATTTTCACTGTAACAGTATAATTGCTACCATTAGGCACTGAGTACTCACCATGCTTGGTAAGCACTATGCTTGATATCATACACAGTCTCATTTCATCTTTACCAGAACCTTATAGAACCATTTTAGGGAAGGATCCTTTGTACAGGAGGTTAATTCCTATTGATGATGAGAGGCGCTCTGTTACGTACTAGGTACCCAAGGACTCCTACAGGTACTAGCATAATTCCTAGGCCCCAGAGTAGGGAAAAGGATGGCTCATCTTGCAAGTGTCTGGGCCAGAACTGGATTCCTGATCTAACTCCAAGGCCCAAGGCCCTCCCATCTTCAGCAGACCATTCACTTGTAGCTCACTCTGATAAGGATCACTTCTCCTGTGGGACAAAGTCCCTCCAGGTGGAAAGAGAGCATAGCACGAGAGAGAGACCAGGAGAAAGTATGGACTGGCAGTTCAGAGAGCCAGTTTTCTGGTCTGCTCTAGGACTTACGTCTTTGGTGAAGCATTTTAACCATCCTAGATCTCAATTTTCTCAGCTATAAATAAAGGTATTATTCTGGATAAGATACTGCATCTAAATTCAGTTCCAGGGAGACCTAGCTTGGCTACAAGTTAAATGAAAGAAAAAGCAGGGATTCTGCCTGGTTTATTTATCTGTATATGTCAAATAAAAGGTCTAACTGAAATCGTCTCTTTCAGATAGCTATTTATCTTCCGTACCAAATGTAGGGATTACACCCTGCCTTCCAGGAAGGTCAATGTACAGCACTTCTAACAGAACCTCATCAGATCAGGCTTGAGTCTCTGTTCCTTTCACATGAGCCAGGGTGTGTGTAGGTGTGTGTGTGCTGAAATAGAAAATGGGCTTTTTAAACTAGAGAATGGTAATTCTGAATTAACAACAACTCTTTTTTTTTTTTTCATTAAGAACAGGATTCTGTAACGGATGAGACCAAGAAGATATACCAATGTGTCAAATGTATACCATTTTCTTTTATTCACTTTTGTTTTCTTGGGTCTTTAATAATATGACTGACTTACTTACAGTTGAAAATACACATTATCTGTTTCATACCACACTGTGTGTCAAATAACACTAATAGCTCCTCAAGGGAAATCACTGTCATGTCTTTATTTCAACAATGACCCCATCAGACAAGAGGTGTGCTAAGAATAGAGGAAAAGACACATTACTGTTCCTGCCCTCATAGAGCTTTCAATCTACAGAGAACTGGAGAGTTAGCACAGAATTACATACAAGTGTATTTCAAGTATACTTATGAACTATGCTATGAAGGAAGATTACAGGGAACAAAGTGCTGGGACGAAGTCCACCAGCAGATAGGACCTAACCTGGAGAACTGGGAAGACGGTAACAAAGCTTCTCTGAAGGAGGAGCATTTCAACTGACACTTAAAAGTTCTGAAGAAATTGCCCAGCAAAAGGAGGCGGAAAGTGGGGACCGCTAAGACAGAAGGAACAGCATGTGCAGAGGATCTGAGGCAGGAGAGAGCAGGGCTCAAGGGCTCATCTGAGAGTGAAAGGAGCTCATGATGACCCAGGGCGGGCAGGGCAGGCAGAGTGAATCCGAGTCCCAGAAGCAGCAGGCAGGAGCAGGAACAGACTACGTTATGTCTTATCCCCAACAGCTTCTGTCTATACTCCAGCAATCAAGACCAAGTGACCTGTTGGTAGCTAACAGTGGGAAAAGAATTGTTCACTTGAGAGGAACAATGCCTTTTGGAATTATAAAATCTTTACAAATGGCAAGTTACTATCTAAGAGGGAATAAAGGATGACCCAACATCAAAGATGAAATCAAAGATACACACAGGTTTGTCTCATGAAAACTGTAACTTTCTTAATTAAAAGCTATGTAAACTCAGAAAAAATGTAAATGAGTCTAAAAAATTTTAGAAGAAAAAATAAAACCTATTTTTAGCTTGAAAGCTTTCTTCACTAAGGAGGACATAATTGGTAATTGTGGTTGAACACATAAGGTCAATGTGGAATTTACTGGAAATGTGGGGCTTAAAGGCCCTGTGTATTCCCAATATAAATACCACATATAGTTTTAGAAAAGAAATGTCTCACAGTGTATCATTAAACACAACATGTACAAAACATAGGGAATATTTAAAAAATAGCTATGGCATCAAAGCTGTTATTACTTTATATTTCAACCATGAAAACTAAGAATTCCCTGAACTTGGATGTAAATTTTCATTATGTGCATGTGTGCATTTTTCTTTTCTTTTTTTTTTTTTTTTTTAAGACAGAGTCTTGCTCTGTCACCCAGGCTGAAGTGCAGTGGTGTGATCTCAGCTCACTGCAGCCTCCACCTCCTGGGTTCAAGTAATTCTCCTGCCTCAGTTTCCCAAGTAGCTGGGACCACAGGCATGCACCACCACGAACAGCTAATATTTGTATTTTCAGTAGAAACGGGGTTTCACCATGTTGGTCAGGATGGTCTCACACTCCTAACCTTGTGCCCGCCCACCTCAGCCTTCCAAAGTGCTGGGATTACAGGCGTGAGCCATTGCACCTGGCCCAGGACTGTTTACTTAAAAAAATGCACATGTGAGGGCAGGGAGACACTGTACTTCAGCCTGGGTGACAGAGCGAGACTCTGTCTCAAAAAAAAAAACAGTCCATAGTTTTTGTCAGGTTCTCAAATGCTATGATCCAAAAAAGGATAAGAAGCATTGATCTAATATTTATCACATATTTAGCAAGGTTCTCTTTTAGAAATATCTCACGGTGACGTGCATTCAACACTTAAAGGATACAGGTGTCAGATGCACAACTAATTCAATGCCAAGGCTCAAGCTACAAAGTTCCTCTTGTACTAGCCAGGGACAGAGATATCTCCACCCACCCACATACATAGGATTTATTCAAAACTGATTTTTTTTTTTACAAAATCATGTAAATGTCAAAAGATTCACTGAATGAAATAATTTTCCATCTTTTATGACACACTGTTGTTTCATGTTTGGAGTGATACTGGCCTCCACATACCCTACAAAAATGGTTACTTATTCAGACAAATTTGAGTTTTAAAAATTAAAAAAAAGTTAACATAAATTAACATTTTATCTAGTAACAGTTAACAAGAATAATTAGAAAACTCCTTAAATGGTTCATAATTAAGGTTATGACTAAACAGAATAAAAAAGCCTTTTGAAAGAGACTGGGCCAGATGGCTCACGCCTGTAATCCCAACACTATGGGAGGCCAAGGCGGGTGGATCACTTGAAGTCAAGAGTTCGAGACCAGCCCAGCCAACATGGCAAAACTCCGTCTCTACTAGAAAAATACAAAAATTAGCTGGGTATGGTAGTGCACACCTGTAATTCCAGCTACTTGGGAGGCTGACGCAGGAGAATCGCTTGAACCCGGGAGGTGGAGGTTGCAGTGAACTGAGATCACGCCACTGCACTCCAGCCTGGGCGAGTGAGACTCCGTCTCAAAAAAAAAAAAGAGCGAGATCTTAAGCAAACATGGAAGAAACTGATTTGGTAAATGAGAGAAAGGAGAATGTTTCCAAAATATAACACCAGAGATGTAAAATTAGAAGGAAAAAAACCACTATAAGAACAAAGTTATTTTAAGACAGGCAACAAAGATAAAACTATAGATGAACAAGAGATTTAAGCAGTGACCTTCCAGTGATGGGGTTTCTTCTGTGTTCATCCTACTTTAAACTCACTGAGCTTTCTGAATCTGGTTGATAGCACTTCTCAAATTTGAAACATTTACAACCATTATTTCTTAAAAAATTTTTTTCGGTTCTCCTCTTTCTTTTCTCCTAAAACTCAATACACACGCTAACCACCTGATACTATCCCACAGGTCACTGGTATTCTGGTACACTTTTTCCAGTTTTTGTTCTCTCTTCATTGCATTTTGCATATTTTCTACTGTTATATCCCTAAATTCACTGATGTCTTTCTGCAGTGTCTACGCTGTTGATACCCCACCCAGCGTAACTGTCATGTCACATAATGTATTTTTCATTTTCAGAAGTTCCATTTGGATCTTTTTTACATCTTTTTTCTCCAATATTCATGTTTTCATTTAAATACATGAGCCTAATTATAATCATACAATTTTAGCAACTCCTGGTACTTCCATCATCTGTTACTCTAGGATTGTTCCTGTTGGCTAATTTTTCTCCTGGTTATAGGTCATATTTTCTTGCTTATTGACATATTTTGATTAGATGTTGGATATTACGAATTTTCTGTTGTTGTTATCTGAATTTTACTGTCTTCCTTTAAAGAGGATTAGACTTTGAGTTTTTTTGTAGGCTACTGAATTATCTCAAATTCCTTTTGATCCTTTTAAGATTTGTTTTCAAGCTTGGTTAAAGTCAATTCCATAGAAGCTTTTCCTCTAGAAACAGCCTAACCTCACTACTAAGCTGTGATCCTTCCAAGTCTTTACTGAATGTCCCAAATGTCCAACACAACAAAGACTTTCCACTTCAACCAACTGGTACTCAAGTTCCTCTCAGCCTCGTGTGAGCTCTGCAAACCTTTCACAGCTCACAGCTCCTCAACAGCTGTTTACCTAATTTGCTGAGTTTCTATTCCACACAATCTATTCATCAAAGACTCAAGGAGGCCTTATATAAATTTTCTGGAGCTCTTTTTCTAGATCACCCTTTCTTCTCCAGAACTCTACCCTCAACTTCCAACTGCCTCAGCCTCCTCAAACTCCAATCTGCTTCCTCTACTCAGCAAGTTCACTCTGCTTTGCCTGGTATTCCTCCCTGCAACACGGTCTGGAATAGGCTTCCAGGCAAAAGCCAGGGTAATCAAAAGGCTGGCCTTATTTGTTTCCCTTGCCTCAGGGATTACTATCTTGTACAGTCTGCTGTCTAATGTCTGAAACAGTCGCTCTATACTCAAGTCTATTCCAAATAGCATTAAGAGTTTATTGTACATCACTAAAATCCAGCATATTTTTATTTTTTAATCTAAAAGCTATTCTGTGTATTTTTAGAGGATTATAATAAAATGACGCACAATCAGCTTCATCACACATATGGGAAAAACTACTTGACCTTCAACCTTCAAAGTGACTGACTACATGATGTAGCTAAGTATTATATAATAGGATTACATAGCAGTGTCTTTAGGAAGCAAAGGAGAAAGGAAATTTTGTTCAAAAATATGTATATGTTTATGTTTACTTTACATAAAAAGGCAAAAATCATCTCATTTTGGAGGCTAACATACTTACAGATAGTCAAATTCAACCCATTTATTTTGCAAAAATTTAACCTCTTTGGGCCCCAGTTTCCATAACTTACATAAGATCACAAAGATTTTTTGTGGACCTAATTTTCAGGCATATAAAAGTTCTAAAACTTAGGCTTTAACGAAGCTAATACTATTTAAAATATCCAAATAAATAGAAAGTGACATACTTCTCAACTACAGATGGTACCAGAAGACCAAATAAATAACACTTTTGGCAGTTCCTTATATGCTTGTAAGGAAAACAGTTAGTAGTTCTATTCCCTTGATCTCTATTACTGAGAGGGAAAAAATCATTAACAGAAACAAGTATGCCACCAAATTGTTTTGACTTAGCTAGGATCATCGAAATAACAATTCTAATATACTAATTAAGACAAGAAACCACTCAATTTCCAAACACCTACATTTAATTATACAAATGTATCACTCCTCTACCAAGAATAATTTTAACTGTATACAACCTAAACGTTTCCTTATAATTTAATATAATGTTGGTTAAACTAAGGCCTTTGTTGTTCTTTTTTCGCTTCTATAATTCTTTTTTCAGTGCACACAAGACCTTTAATAAAGCAATATACTCCCAAGATACATAACATTACTAGCAACTTTTATTAACATAGAAATAACAAGGGACTGGGATATGTTACAAAATGCTGAAAAATAGACACAGCTAGACAATTCTGTTTAAAGATATTAATTCGCCATTCCAACTGCAGATGCACTGGGTACTTTAAACCATCCATGCAATAAACACTTACAAACAGCTATGATGTGCTAAGCACTATTCCGAGTGCAAGAATACATGGCGTTAAAAGATAACGGCAACCAAAACAATCCTGGAGAACAGTAAAGCTGGAGGACTCACCTTCCAACTTTTAAAACTAAGCAAAGGTAATTAAGACAGTGTGATGACGGCATAAGGACAGACACACGGGATCAGTGGAACAGAACTGAGAGAGTCCAGCTATAAACTCGTATGTTTAGGGTCAATGGATTTTCAATGGGGTGCCAATAATGTTCAATGGGAAAAGAACAGTCTTTTCAACAAATGGTGCTGGGACAACCAGCTACAAGAAAAGGAATGAAGGTGGACCCCTAATTCACACCATATGTGAAAATTGATTCAACATGAACAGAAGATCAAAATGTAACAACCAGAATGTGTAAGAGAAAACGGGGTAAAGCCATAGGATCTCATATTTGTCAATGAGGTCTTAAATATGATACAAAAGCACAAACAACAAAAGACAAAACGGATAAATCGACCGCATCAAAATTAGAAACTTTTACACAAAAGATACAATTAAGAAAGTAAAAAAGCCCACGAAATGAGAGAAAATATTTGCAAATCATGTATCTAATAAGAGACTTACATAAAGAATATACAAAGAACTCTTAAAAGGCCGGGCATGGTGGCTCACGCCTGTAATCCCAACACTTTGGGAGGCTGAGGCGGGTGGATCATCTGAGGTCAGGAGTTCGAGACCAGCCTGGCCAACATGGTGAAACCCTGTCTCTACTAAAAAAAAAAAGAACTCTTAAAATTCAATTTTAAAAAGACAAAAAAACAGTGAAACAATCTTCCAAAAAAGATATACAAATGGTCAACAAGCACCTGAAAAGATAATCACCACCACTGGAAAAATGCAAATCAAAACCATAATGAAATAGCACTTTATACGCACTAGGATGGTTATAATCAAAACATCAGATAACATGTTGACAAGGATATGGAGAAATCATTATACATTAATTTATATAGCAGTATGATTCATAATAACCAGAAGGTGAAAACAATCCAATGTCCATGAACTGCTGGAGTGGAAAAACAACACATAGTACTCCCACTGCTATAGTTTGGGTATCCAACGCCCAAACCTCATGCTGAAATTTTATCCCCAGTGTCGGAGGTGGGTACTAATGGGAGGAGTCTGGGGTCATGGAGGCAGATCCCTTATGAATGACTTGGTGCCAGCCTCACAGTAATGAATGAATTCTCTCTATGAGTTCCCGCAAGTGCTACCCTAGGAGCTGGTTGTTAAAACGAGCCTGGCACCTTCCCCCCGGCCCGCACCGCCTCTTGCTTCCTCCTTTGCCACGTGATCTGCACATGCTGGCTCCCTTCTCCTTCCACCTTGAGTGGAAGCTTCCTGAGGCCCTCACCAGAAGCAGATGTTGACATCATGCTTCCTGTACAGGCTGAAGAACCGTGATCTAAGTAAACCTCTTTTCTTTATAAATTACCCAGTCTCAGGTATTATTCTGTTGGTGGTGGTGGTGATGGTGGCGACTTGATTTTTTTTCTTCAACTTTCATTTTAAGTTCCAGGATGTGCAGGTTTGTTACATAGGTAAACGTGTGCCATGCTGGTTTGCTGCACAGATCAACCCATCACCTAGGTATTAAGTCCAGCATCAATGAGCTGTTCTTCCTGAGGCTCTCCCTCCCTCCACCATAAACAGGTCCCCAGTGTGTGCTGTTTCCCCACCATGTGTCCATGTGTTCTCGTTGTTCAGCTCTCACTGAAAATGTGGTGTTTGGTTTTCCATTCCTGTGTTAGTTTGCTGAGGATAATAGCCTCCAGCTCCATCCATGTCCCTGGCAAAGGTTTACAGCAATACAAATGGACAAAGATACGCATTAAAATAGAATACTGCTGAAACCATATAAATGAATGCACTATAATTTATACTACGACAAAACTTGAAAATCTTACGCTAAGTGAAAGAAGCCAGTCACAAAAAAACACACATATTATATGATTCAATTTATATAAAATGTTCAGAATAGGAAAATATACAGAGACAGAAAGTAAATTACCAGTTACTTAGCAATGGGAGGGTTGGGGATTGAGCAGGGGGTTGGTAATGGCTAAGTGGTGCAGGGTTTCTTTTCAAGGTGATTAAAATGTTTGAAAATTGACTGTGGTAATGGTTGCATATATCTGTGAATATACTAAAACCATTGATTTGGACACTTTAAATGGGTGGATGACATATGAAGTCTATCTCAACAAAGCTATCCAAAAAATAAGTAAAGTCAAAAGCCCTACTGTTACAGTTCTCTTCCTCTCCATGGGAATTCCAATTCCAGTGAGAACACTTTCTGATATCCTAGAGACACAATGTTTTCTGGTAGTCCAGAATTCAAATATATATACTTTAAGATTAGTATAGGATTTCAGCCTCCTCATACAAAAAAAGGGACTATCTTACCTGCTATTTCTAGAAGAAATTGTGAATAGCAATAAATTTGGAAACTATATGGAACAGCTCTCTGCATAACCAAATTAACTCACTTTAATAATCACCTATTACTCAAATTCTGAAAAATTAATTTTAAAAAGTACTAGCAAACTAGCAGGATTTGAAAGGAAAGCAAACCTACTTACACTAAAACAAGGGGAAATGAGGATTTTATGACAGGTTCTACATTAACTCTCATTCAAACACCATTTCCAGGAAGAAAGTTTTACCAGGTACATAAGATGTAATACTCAGTGGTACAAAAGGGGTAGAAATCTTGCGTAAGAAGCCTAAAAGGAAAGGGCCCTCCTTTGTCTTTAATTAGTTGACTAATTCTCAGAAAATGAGAGCATTTTCCATAAAGAGGTGCCAAGAACCAGCAAGGTTATTAGAAAAGTCATGTTAATGACAATTCATTCCACCACCAATTATTCAGTGCCTACTATGTGATATACAAAATACATAAAACCTGTATTATAAGCTCTTTTAGAGTTTACAATGAAGGCAGGACTGGACTCCACAGGTAGGGATCAGACACCAGACCAAACTGAGGACTAGCTAAAACAGCGATGAGGCAGAAACAGCTTTCCATAAGACACACCCACCGGTGTGCCCTATCAGTTTACTACTGACATGACAACACCCAGGAGTTACCGCCCCTTTCCATGGCAATGACCTAGCAGTGACTACCCCTTCCCTAGACATTTCTGCATAAACTGCCCCTTAACGTACATGTAATTGAAAGCAGGTATAAACATGACTGCAGAGCTGCCCTGAGCTGCTACTCTCTGCCTACGGGGCAGCCCTGCTCTGCAGGAGCAGTCATGGAGCTTAACACCACTAGAGCTGTAATAATGCCTCTTCAATAAAGCTGTTATCTTCTGCCTCTGGTGTGCCCCTGAATTCTTTCCTGGGCAAAGCCAAAAACCTCACGGGCTAAACCCCACTTTTGGGCTTGCCTGCCCTGCGTCATTTATTTTCCTAGAAAATGAACCTGAAATTATTTCCCTTAATTTCATGTGTTGGGGTTTCTAGTGTTAAACAAATGAAAGAAAACTTAAAGGGAAAGATTTAACTATAAGAATGCTTAAGTCTTCTATATATGTATAAAAAAATTACCTAAGCCATATTAAAAGTTAAACTGAGGATGCTGTCTTAAATTTGTAAAACGCTCATTAAGAAAAGCTGCAAAATACCAACAAGAAAACGAGCAAACAAAAAGACAATTCACAAAATAAATTTATATAGCAATAAAACATGAAAACTGTTTCACCTATGCTAATAACCAGACACCCAAATTAAAACAAGATAACTCTCTCTGGCCTATGAAATCAGCAAACAGTTCTTAGTAATACTCCAAGCTAGAAAGAATACAGTAAGGTAAGCACTAATATGACCTATACACATTTGTGCAACCTTTCCAGAGGAAATTATTGTGATATTAAAACCTTTAAAATGTTCAAAATTCTTTCAAATTCTACTTTCAGGAAATTATTTTAAGAGAGCAGCCAGAAAAGCTTGTGGTATGTACCGAGAGGTTTACTACAGTTTTGTCTAGAAGAAGAAACTGGTAGTAACTTCCAGCTTTATGGTATAATCATAAAATGAAATATGATGGGACCATTTTTAAATGATGTTACAATATTTTTATTAACATGGCAAATGCTCACAGTACATTTAGATATCATTCCCACCTCAGCCTAAAGGACCTCCTCCCATCCCTGCATAGTTTACTCAGCAATTAATGATTCCTGTGATCTCTCTTACTGCCATAATAAACTATTATTTAAATCTTCCACAACGTCTTTTCCCGTTTATGTCTAAGGAAATAACATATAAAATAGAGTCACAAATATGGATTTGAGACCAGGTTCCTGGTATTCTGCACTAATACATCTCTTAAAGGCTCACCTCCCTTATCTGAAAATGCATGTCTATTTTATAAGATCTTGTAATAATTATATAAAGCAACATGTTATGCCACTTGTATGATAGCATATAGATTATAGATGTCAATTTATTACAGTTCTGCACCAGACCATGAATTATCGTTTCTATCATCTTACATCTTTTCCAACTAGCTTATAAATTCTCTGAAGGCAGGGGATGCTTTAGATTATGATTTGTATAATAAAAAGAGTATCTGGCTGGGGAGTACACGAATATTCCCAAGAGAAACACCACTTGAAATGATTTCAAAAGAAAATAGAGGAAAGGACAACTGACGCATAGGAACCAACCCACGCAAAAGAATGAAGCTAAGAAAGAACAGAGAATGTTCAGGAACCAGGAAGATGTTCAGTGAATTAAGACTCTAAATTCTCAGAGGCAAGGGGTTCAGCACGACTAGTGGGCCTGGATCTCAAGCTTAAAGAAGCCTCACACTTGGCTATTGCCGAGTGGCAAACTGGTGTAGGGATGCAAGTTAAGGCCTCTTCATGAATGTGGACTCAAACTGAAATGCGTGGCCACCCTAATTTCAGCTAAATCTGAGGGTGGGGAGATCGCCAACTCAAAAAGCTCTCTGGGCCTAATCAAGGTTCTCAAAGGACCCAGTCACTAGGCAGAGACCATAACAATTTCATTCACTGCTGGGGCCCCATGGTCTAGCACTAGCACTGCCTAATACACAGCCAGCACTTAATGTATGAATGAGTCTGTCAGGAAAGGAATAAACCAGATGGGTAGGATGGACCGCAGCAGTGAGCTACTACTGACTACGCGTCAGTACAGTCAAGCTTTACTATTGCATTCACCTAGTCAGGCTAACTGCTCTCCCTTTTTAGTAACTGTTCCTCAATACACACATACTCCTCCTCTGGTTCTCTGTTAAACAAGACTCAGATATTCAAAGAGCCAAATAAACCTCTATGGGCTTCCTTTGCAAAATAAAAGCTCAGTTCTGGGGTTAAGTTTCATGACAGTTTCTGGCATTTCCAGAAGCATTTTCCTTCACTTACTTCTGACATCGTACTTCTTCAGATAATCGAGTATAAAGAAACAGTTTTTAAATTCTTTATTTCTGTTCAAGACATACCTAAAATTAAGTGTGTGAAGAGGGGAGAGGGGGTTGAAAGGCAACCAATACAAGACTGCCACCATTTTACTCACACCAAAAACACCTAAAATCTACTGTCACCACTGTTTCCCAAAAAACATCATTTAATCCTGAAAAATTAATTTAACTTTATAGAAAAAAAGTCACCACACTCATTTTATCAATTTACCTGCATGGAGGTTGGTAACTTCAATGCCTGTTTAGGAACCGTTGCATTAAAAGAGTCGTTTGGGTTTACTCTACCAGATAAACTTTCCTTAAACGCATTTTACTTTCAAACTCCTCATCAGACGTCCCTCTCATGAGCCTATTAGGACATGAATGTCATTTGAAGTAACACAGGACCTTGTTTTCTCCCCACCTTCTCTTTCTTTGTCATCCCTAACTCCTTCCCACCTTTCTTTCTGCTGTCCTCTTCATTTATTCACTCTCCTTACAAGAATTTTGAGAATTACACACCAATGAAGTGTCTAAAGCAAAAGCACCAGAGGTGGTACAGTTCTTTCTTCAGTGACTGCCTTATGGTACTCTAAGGATCATACATTTCTAACACTCGGAGGAATAAAAGACAGAAAAAAAAACCACACCCAAAGCTATACACAATAAAAATAATCTCACAGCCTTCAATTAATTAAACTTAACTCAAAATTTCCAGAGTAGTGAATTCAAAAATTGCATAAAATTGCAACCTACAAGTAGGTTCTATCAGATATCTGCAGGTAGCAGGATAAATTCTTCTTTAAACTTCTTAAACTATTAGTGTTTGAGTATTTAACAGGGGTTAGTCATAGTAAATATAACAAAGTGATTAGTAATGATCTCAACCTAGGCTTAGTAACACTGTCAAGCTTATCTGCTCTGATTAAACAAACATAAAAAGTAGGCAATTGTGCAATAAACTTGGACTAAGTAGGAAAACAAAATTTAATGGAATAACGTGATTTTTAAGTGAACTTTTAAAACCATTTTAAAAAACAAAACACATACACTATATTGACCCAAGAAATTTTATTAGCCTAAAATAGGGATAATTGGATAATTTCTAACAAATATTACTTGAGATTATTTATTATGTAACTATTTAAGAAATACTTTAAAAACAAGTTGTAGGCCAGGTGCGGTGGCTCAAGCCTGTAATCCCAGCACTTTGGGAGGCCGAGACGGGCGGATCACGAGGTCAGGAGATCAAGACCATCCTGGCTAACACGGTGAAACCCTGTCTCTACTAAAAAATGCAAAAAACTAGCCGGGTGAGGTGGCGGGCGCCTGTAGTCCCAGCTACTCGGGAGGCTGAGGCAGGAGAATGGCGTAAACCCGGGAGGCGGAGCTTGCAGTGAGCTGAGATCCGGCCACTGCACTCCAGCCTAGGCGACAGAGCGAGACTCCGTCTCAAAAAAACAAAAAACAAACAAACAAAAAAAAAAACAAGTTGTAACAAACCAAAAAACATTATAAGGATACAATTTTATGAGGTTCTAATAGGTCAACAAAGAAAGTTACTGATTTATTTACCAAACATCCTGTGCATCTCATGTGGTGCATATAGTACCAGGCACTTAGAGATAAATGGAATACCTATGATAACAGTTACCACTCTCAAGTAGTACAGTCAAGAGGATATATGAATAATTTTTAAAATATAATAGGGAGAAACGTAAATAGCTGAGAGACATAAAATAACATTCAACCTCACAATTTAAAATGCAAGAATTTAAAACTAAGAGCTTTTTTTTTTTTTTTTTTTTTTTTAAGTTCCAGGGTACCCATGCGAGACATGCAGGTTTGTTACACAGGTAAACATGTGCCATAGTGGATCGCTGCACCTATCAACCCATCACCTAGGTATTAAGCCCAGCATGCATTAACTCTTTTCCCTAGTGCTCTCCCCGCCACCTCCTTCCCCAACAGGCCCCAGTAAGTGTTGTTCCCCTCCCTGTGTCCATGTATTCTCATTGTTCAGCTCTCACTTGCAAAGGAGAACGTGTGGTGTTTGGTTTTCTTTTCCTGCGTTAGTTTGCTGAGGACAATTCCCCATTACTTTTAAATNATGAATAATTTTAAAATATAATAGGGAGAAACGTAAATAGCTGAGAGACATAAAATAACATTCAACCTCACAATTTAAAATGCAAGAATTTAAAACTAAGAGCTTTTTTTTTTTTTTTTTTTTTTTTTAAGTTCCGGGGACCCCTCGGAGACAGGAGGGTTTTTTAAACAGGAAAAAATGTGCCATAGTGGATCGCTGCACCTATCAACCCATCACCTAGGTATTAAGCCCAGCATGCATTAACTCTTTTCCCTAGTGCTCTCCCCGCCACCTCCTTCCCCAACAGGCCCCAGTAAGTGTTGTTCCCCTCCCTGTGTCCATGTGTTCTCAAGGGTTTTCAACTTATCAAACTAGCAAAACTTAAAAATTATTATTGTAATGTCAAGAATAAACTCATATATTCCTGGTGGAAACTGACACAAATATTCTGAAGAGCATTTCAAAGATTTCTTTAAATGCACATATTCCAAAAGATAGAAGCAACCAAAGTGTTCATCAATGGATGAATGGATAAAGTATGATATGTACACACAATGGAATAATATTCAGTGTTAAAAAGGAAGAAAGCTCTGACACCCTATAACATGGATGAACCTTAAGAAAATTACACCAAGTGATATAAAACAATCAGAAAAAGACAAATACTGTATGATTCCACTTACATGAGATATCCAGAGTAGTTAAATTCATGAAACTGTAAGGTAGAACAGTGCTTACTGGGGTAGATGGGGAGTTCTTTAATGGGTATAGAGTTTCAGTTTTGCAAGATAAAAAGAGTTTTGGAGATTTGTTGCACAATAGTGTAAATAAATGTACTTAACAACACTACTACTGTACCCTTAAAAATGGTTCAGGTTGGGCGCAGAGGCTCACGCCTGTAATCCCAGCACTTTGGGAGGCCAAGGCGGGTGGATCATGAGGTCAAGAGATAGAGACCATCCTGGTCAACAGGTGTGAAACCCCGTCTCTACTAAAAATACAAAACTTAGCTGGGTGTGGTGGTACACGCCTGTAGTCCCAGCTACTCGGGAGGCTGAAGCAGGAGAATCGCTTGAACCCGCAAGGCGGAGGTTGCAGTGAGCCGAGATCATGCCACTGCACTCCAGCCTGGTGACAGTAAGACTCTATCTCAAAAAAAAAAGGCTCAGATGGTTTAAAACAATGAATATGCCATGATCCATTTATACAATGGGTATAAACATCATACCCATTGAGCAAAATGTTACACATTTTACAGTAACAAGCATTTTACAGTAGCAAGAATGAAAGAACCACCGTCACCAAAACAACATAGATGAACCTCACAAGCACCATGCTGAGTGAAAGTAGTAGATGTAAAATATCAGTAAACATCAGGAGAATGAGGAAAGAAAGGGTAGTGTGTGTAGGAAGTAGGAAGAGATTTTCCAGGATGCTGCTCACATTTTATTTCTTCACTTAGGTCAACTTTGTAACGCTATATTCACTTTTGGACAATTTATCAGGCTACACATGTAATATACACAAATACGTCTTTGATAAATTATGTAACAATAAATATCATACAAAAATTTAAACACAAAGTAGAGGGGAACCTATAAGGTCCTACATAAATGGTCAACTGCCCGCTCCTGTTTCATCTATTACCACATTATGTCAACGTTTACATAGCTCCGCCCATTATACATAAAATTCAATATGTAAAATTTTGTAAAGAATAAAATGGATTATAATTTTACACATAGTTATACACACATACACACGCTTTGATACAGTAATTATTATTTCCAGGATTTTACTCTAATAAAACATCTTAAATAGACATAAAGATTGAGCTAAAAACAATGCTTTTAACCTTGTTCATAACAGCAAAAGAAACAGAAACATCCTAAAGTCCAACAAAAGACTGGTCAAATTAAGATCACAAACAGCTTCCTAGAAGAGAAATACCAGAAAACACCCAGTAAAAGTGAGTATGCAGCTGCTACCCAACAAAGGTTCCTACTGGTAGACTGAAGTTACATCAAATATTATGTAATAAATATCATCACTGCATCCCACTTTCCACTCTATCCCACTTTCTGCCTTCCTACCTTCTTTCTACTCTTTATGGGTTTACCAGAATTTTATAGAAGACAATAGCTATGCCTGACCATATTTATCACATTAAAAGTTTAATTAGAAGCAAGAGTCAAGGCCATATTTCATTCATTTTAAAACACGTTTTTCCCTAATTTTAACATCTCTGATATTTCACTGTGCCCTATAACTGATATAAAAAAGCACTGTCATTGTTTCACTGCAGTTTTTCCTTAGTGACATATAAAATTTATGATGCATATTACAATTGATAGCCTTTTATGTTTAATGAAATATTACTCTCGAAAAGCTCAATAGCTATAAGTTAAATAAGCATGACCACTAGAAACAAAGTCTGTTAAAGAGCAGAAGCACCAAATAGGAACCAAAGCAATTTTTTTAAAAAGGAGAAAAACCTTTATTTACAGATTTTCAGAAGCTCTACAGGATCATGTCTGGGTATTTAAAATTAATTACTTCAAACTATTTGATACAAATGAAAATATTCAATGCTATAAAGGACAGACTGAGTTGGGCACTTACACACCCATCACTTGAGACAACTGTTTAACTTTATCTGAGCCCTGTGCTCCTTAAGAGAGCAACAGATAAGAAATCCTTCCACCTTCTGTGTTCCAAGAAATGGCTAACTCAAAGGACCACCATGCCCTTGCATGTTGTAAAATGAGCCCCCTCTATCTTCCTCAGTAATTCCCATGTTTTATAAAACCCTACGTTTTCTCCCGCCTCTTCAAGACATTCCTCATTAGTGAATGTCCTTCCCCACTGTAATATCCCGAATAAAATCGTCTCCTTAACTGTCTACTGCATTTTTCCTTTGTTTTGATGCCAGGCCTCAAACAGGACAAAGACCTTGCCTTCGGATCCCTGTTGACTCCACCCAGGTAACAATGCCTCTCGGTTCCCCTGTGCCTTGTTTCTGGCCTGTGACCTGGGGACACAACAATGAGTCCAATTCCTGGTCCTGTGCTTTGGACCTTGCTCATCCGCAGCACAGTACGGAACTGATTTTTACTCAGATGTGCTTTATTTCTGCTGCTGGATACTTTTGATTTTACAGTTTGTCAATCTCCATAGACGAATGGGTTATAACAGGGATTTTTTTTTGTTAGGAGAAAGATGACAGAGAACCTGATTATTTTTTTCTGTTTGTCTACTTTGAGCTCAAATAAATTAGGAATTTCATGACCACCAAGAAGCAGATCTCGGGACTGGGGAATGTTACATTTGCATATGCTTGATCCATGACTAAAATTTTAAAATTGAATATATAGGCTTTCTCTTTGTGTTCTCTCTGTGTCTGTATGTTTGTCTGTAACTATGAAAGGCCTTTTTACCTCTCATTATGTGAGTGTATAGTTTGTATATTCTCCTACCTCTAGGTGATATTCTCAAATAGGCTACAAAATCCCTTAAAGGAGAGAGCTCAATTCTGGCTGGTTCGCAGAGAAGTACAGCCATCCTTCAGCATCGATGAGGGATTGATTCTAGGACCTCCCTTGGAAAAACAAAATCTGGGATACTCAACCATCTGATATAAAATGACAGTACTTGCATATAATCTATGCACATCCTCCCATATACTTTATTTCTAGATTAGTTATAATACCTAATACAACATAATTACTATATATACGATTATTACACTGAATTATTTAGGGAATAATAACAAGAATAAAAAAAGTCTGTACATGTTCAGCACAGAAGCAATTTTATTCTGAATACTTTCGATCTGCAGTTGGTTGAATCCATAGATGCAGAACCCACAGATACGGAAGGCCAGCTGTCCTTCTATAAACTGAATAGTCCTAAAATGCTCAGAAGTCAAGGAAATTGAACCTTTAATTCAATGTGAGAAAAAAGAAGACACAGATCATGGAAACTAACTCAGAAACAGTTTAAGAATTCAGATTCACACAATTTAGGTAAACCTTTAGCAACTGATAATATTTATATTGTTAGTTTAATAAAACAGCTATGTGGGCGGGGCACGGAGGCTCACACCTGTAATCCCAGCACTTTGGGAGGCCAAGGTGGGCGGATTATGAGGTCAGGAATTCGAGACCAGCCTGGCCAAGATGCTGAAACCTCGTCTCTACTGAAAATACAAAAATCAGCCAGGCACAGTGGCAGGCACCTGTAATCCCAGCTACTCGGGAGGCTGAGGCAGGAGAACTGCTTGAACCTGGGAGGCGGAGGTTGCAGTTAGCCAAGATCGCGCCACTGCACTCTAACCTGGACGATAGAGCAAGACTGTCTCAAAAAACAAAACAAAACAAAACAAAAAAACAGTTATGTCTTCTCTGACTTATCAGTGTGTTAAATATATACACAGATTTTTATTCTACTGGTGAATGTCCTTCCTAAACTTATACAGGTTTATTAATCAAATAAGCTAACATTACTACTACTTAATGCTTAAGATTCTAAAAAAGGTAAATTTCTATTTAACCAAATTTAATCATTATCTGACAAACTTTATTTCAATAATCACATTGGCTTGAAGATAATTTCGAAGGTCTCTAGGTAATTTGAAACTTCTAATACTAAATTGACTTAATCAATGGGTATTCATTAGATGCCCAGACCATTCCTGAGTACTAAAACACTGACTACTAAACAAAATTTAAGTTTAAAGCTGGGCACAATGGCTCACACCTCTAATTCCAGCACTTTGCAAGGCCAAGGCAAGCAGACTACTTGAGCCCAGGAGTTTGAGACCAGCCTGGGCAATGTGGAGAAACCCCATTTCTACAAAAAATTTAAAAATTAGCCATGCATGGTGGCATGTGCCTACAGTCCCATCTACAGGGGAGGCTGAGGTGGGACGATCACTTGAGCCCAGGAGGTCGAGGCTGCAGTGAGCCATGATGGTGCCACCGCACCCCAGCCTGGGCAACAGAGTTAAGACCCTATCTCCAAAAAAAAAAAAAAAAATACTTTTGTGTCTTATTTTTAGTCCATTAATGAATGTGTTCATTTTGATACAGAAAGTTGTAGTAGGTTCACGGAAAAGGAATTTTATTTGTCATGGTCAAGACTGGTAAGTTTGGTGGTTTTAAATAAGGTTTTAAAAGATCTTTAGTATCAAATGTTATACTGATACAAAACTAAAATTGTGTTTTCTCTGTTTCAATGTCAAATGTTTCTCAGATTACTGGTTTGCTCTTAATAGAAGATTGTATAGGGTATTCTTTACTATCTACATTATCTGCACAGACAGGAAGATTCTGTTTTACCATGATAACCTCCTGTGGTTTATGCCGACTTATTATGTCCTTGATTATTTAAGGAACAAGTTTCTCTTTCATGAAAGTTTCTTTATGATCAGTAACCACTTATGTTTACTTTCAAAATCTTTATTGTCACTTGGGTTAAATATAAAGTCAACTATTATTTCTTGGTAACCCATGATCCTATCTTAATTGAAGTTTTTCAAATCTGACAACTTTCGATACTTTACCTTACCAAAATCAAATCATAAATATCATTTGCACCTAAAACTGTCTTTGAGATTTCCCAGATGGTGCCCCCCAAAACAATCACAAGATTTGTTCTTTCACCTTTTAAAAAAAGAAGTGCTAGAAAATAATTAGGTTTATCTGGCATGTTGTTATTGATAAGTTGTCAAGTCAGAAGAGATGCTTAGCCTTCTCTAGGTTAAATGTGTATGGGTAAAATGTGGTAAAAATTTCAGACTCTGCTTGCTACAGAAGTCACCAGAAAATTGTCAGTGCTCTCACTGACGACGATACATTGCTATTTATCAGAGTCCTGGTGCTACTTTGTTCAATATTAGACAAAAGCACAGCATTACTAGTCATAATTTCAGTTTTGTTTTTTAAATGTTCACTAGGTCCCAACTTGTTTAACTTGAATCTAGCATCTTCCAGGCCAGTGGTTTTCAACTGGATATTCACATCACTTAGATATCTATGTTTCATTAATACGCACAGACAGATGTTCGGCACATATTCCGGACTTACACAATCTCTCTCTCTCTGATATTGTTGGTATATTTTAACTATATGCTTGGTATATTGCTGGCATATATCAGAACTAACACGTTATAGCTAAACTTCTTTTTCTCAGTAAAGATTACATATTAGACACTTTTATTTCCCAGTAAAGATTAACTCCATTTTCAAGAAAGAGTGGATATTGCATTTAATTTATAAAATGGAATTTTATAATTATAGAATACTTTTACATAAAAGCCACTCTTTCTTGAAAATAGAATCCTTATGTTTACATAAATATTTTCTTTAAAAAAATTTTGGAATGACTTTAATCTTGTCTTGTACAACAACCGACCAATCAAATATCCTTATTAATTGCTTTGTTCTTATAATGAATTCTCATTGGATCTTTCACTTTTGAAAATTATAGTAATAAGCTAACTACAGCCACTTTTAAGTTATTTTGTCATCTACAGATAGGTTTTTATTTTACCTTGCTGATTCCCTGACAGCACTTACAATCAGCTACAGACCAGAGTGTCTGTCTTCAACAAAGAAGAGCTGTCTTGGGACCCACGGAAAAGGACTTTGCCAGGTACCTTGCAGTACAGTCTTTTGATGTAGTTTAAACAACTTTGAGAAGATACCAGTGGACTGAGTCAAGATTTCTAGAACTCTAATCAAGAAGAAGATACATTCATGAGACAGCTAACTAAAGATCAAGTGGAAAAAGAATTACATAGGACTGAATGAACTAATCAAGGATGACTGTGGATTCTGTTGAGAATATTGTTGCTGTTACTAATGTTTTATTTTCCGAATATATAAGGAGTCCTTTCTTCTTAAGCTATCTATACCTCATTACAATTTAGGAGAATATGCTTTTGTAACTAAAGTTATCCAGTGCATTTTGTCTTTCACACTGGTAAGAATAAAATAACTTAATACCTTTCTAGAAAGAAATATGGCAACACCTCTCAAAAATCTTAAATCTCTAAATATCTTATGACCTAGGAAGCTATCCTAAAGAAACAATCCAAAATACTGAAAATTCACAAAATATTTCTATCAAGTCACTAATTGTAAAGTGGAATCATATATATCACAAACCATATGTTATATCATGTTATCAAATTCAAACTATTAAATTATGGGATAAACATCAAGAGAAATACAGTTTGCCATCATTTGTCATAGGAAAATGCTCATGGTATATGGTAGCTTGTAAAAATAAACTGTAAAAAAAAATACACAGAAAAGAAATATGCCAAAATATTAATGGTAACTATTTTTAGATGGCAGAATTAGAATTGGTTATTTTCTTCTTTATATGTTTCATAGTTTTCCATAATAGGTATGTTACCTTTATAATCAGGAAAATTTCTAACTGATTAAGTTGGTTTTATTAAGTGAGAAGATTTCATTCACTTTTCTCAGGCAGTAACTAGATCAACCTAGTTTTACTAAGTGAAAAGATTTCATTCATTTTTCTTAGGCAGTGGCTAGATCAATCTGAAAACTATTCCTCTTAACATTTAAAAAATGAAAAGAAAATTAATCCAAGTTATAAAGACACAAATTAAATGAACGAAAAGAATTTCCACAGAAAAAGACAGCTGTGCCTATTAACCTAAACAATCACAATCTGTAGCGTTACAGTTCTTAAGTTACTAGCATGATTTATGATGATCCAAAGGCCAGTCAGAATTCCAAACACCTGTAGGAATAATATACCAAATAAACCACAACTAAAGTAAAAGAGAGAATCTGGAAAAGCTAGGTCCAAAAAAGAGAACTTCATTCTTATTTCTATGGCTTCTGCAGAGGGGGGGGGGGGGGGGGGGTTGGGGGGGACATGTTTCTTGAATGGAGATTATTGCAGCTATTTTAAAAGTATCTAGCCTCAATGTATATTTGGTGGCTTTTTAAGAAAATCACTATAAGACTTGCCTCTTTCACCTTAAGCCCAAAAAGAGGAAGAAAATAGAAATGTAATAATAACAGCTAATACTGAGCACTGACTACAGAAGAGGAATTATTTACTCTTAATAACAACCTAGGAAGATGTTATTATTTTTGCCTTTCAAATGAGGAAACAGACAGAGAGGCTAAATTACTTCCCCACAATCCTACTGCTAGCTATCAAAAAGTAACATTCAAAGCCTATCTACTACCAAAACCTATGCTCTGCCTCCTTCATACAAGTGTCGGCAAAGAACCTGCTAACTGTTAGGCAATGAGCCAGCAATTAGGCTATAAAAGTAAGCAAAACAATAGACGATGCCCCAGACCTCATGGATTTTACTGAAGGCAAACATAATAAACAAATATGTGCACAAATATATAATTACAAATGGTGGCAAACTGCAGGGGCTCTGAGACACGTAACAGAAGGACCTCATCTATTCTGGGGGAAGCAGGGGAAATGCCAACATGGACCCTAAAGTAAGCAATGCTTAAGACCTGAAGTGAAACTGCTGTACCCTAACACAGATTACATATGACATATACATCATGCATATACAGAATATATAGATGTGAAATATATTGTTTGAATTATTTGATAACATTTATAACACATAGTTTGAGACATACATGATTCCACCTATAATTAATAACTTGATAAAATATTTTGTACATTTTTCAGTATTTGGATTATTTGGATTATTTCTTATATATGTGTACACATATATGTATATATAATATACACACATACTATATATATGTATACATCTATATCTTATAATATACACATATGTGTGCATGTGTACATATATACTATAGATAAAATACATACACATATGTATATAATGTAATATACATGTGATATACACATATGTGTATATGATATACACATATTTTATATGTATATGTGGATATTATATGTGTATATATGTGTACACAACATATGTTATATATACATATACAACATATACATATATAATATATACACACATATATGTGTATATGTGTACATATATACATATATATATCAGGGGAAAATGAGTTTCTTTTTTTTCTTAAGGAATGCTCTATGTGAAAAATTTTAAACACAGGTTAGTATTTCAGAGAAAGATCAACAAATTACCTAAAGTACTCACACAACGCCAATCCCAATTTTACTCTAAAATTAATCCTAGATTTTAAACTGATCTTTCCAATTCTTGTAGTTTAAGGATAAGCAGCCAAGAAAACAACATTGAGAGACAAGCATAGATACATTCTTACTCTTGCCTTCGGGTAACAATGCTGTCTTCAAGAAGTAAGTATCTCCGAGCTTCTCCAAAATTCTATTTGATCATTTAGTAGACAAACACTGTACTTGTTCTCCTGACTCAGTCTCAAGGGAAAAGGTACAAAGTACAACAGCATCCTCTTTATTTTGGATAGAGCTATGCTTTTAAAACTGAGGGTCACAACCCATTTGTGGGTAATAAAATCAATTTAGTAGGGTATGATGAACAATCTTTAATAGAACAGTATAAGAACTATTTGAGTGTATCATATATTGCAGGGTCAAATATTGTTTCAAAATTGTCTTCTTTTGGTTACAAGGCACACACACACTGTCATAAAATGTATTTCTTACTGTAGGTCACAACCATAACCACAATTTCAAAACCACTACTACAGACCAGAAGTTAGAATCTTACTGTCTTCTTGATCTACAGACGGATCCCTGAAAATAACACATCTTAAAATGTCTGAGCATTGGCTCTTTATTCTGTGAGCAAGAAAGAAAAGTTTCATAGGGAAAAAAAATGTGGATGATGAATTTTAAGAGGATTTCATATTTTCTATTTGCATTTTTTTCTGAAAACAAATCTTTCATCTCGTTTGATCCTGTCAAGTCCAATTAATCCAGAAAATACAGCATTCCATGGTTGCCAAGTAACTGTGCACATAGGCTTGAGCTGAAGCTGAGCTATGTATGGCGGATGGCTGGAGAACACCTTGGCTTCGGACCTTGACCAGGGGAGCACATGGCAATGCAAGGGTAAGGGAAGAAGGACCTGCAGATCTGGAACCTAAGCTGCGACCTGGGAAAGCTGCAGCCCCTCTAGGCCATTTTTCTCATCTCTAAAACGAGACGCCCAGCCCAGATGATCTTACAAGAGCTCAACTCTTGTAATTCTGTAAGCAACAGCTAGGAAGTTGGATGAAATGAACACTAAGAGTCCTACCGTCTGTAAGAACTTGTATTAGCAAATGTTTAAATCCTTATCTGAGTAAGAACTAAATACTTACACATACAACAAACTAACTCCAAAAATTTTGTGAGAAAACCAAGCTATATCTACATTTTATGTTCCCACATAAAAGCCTTTAGGATTTTAAATAAATGTACTATCTTCCAAAAGTTCTCCACTGAAAGACTAAAAAGGTTGACAATTTCTATTACTTTGACAACTCTAAACTAGCTGTCCTGTAATAAGCCCTATTCAGAAAGTTCCACATTTCAGCAGTATCTTCAAATAGCCTGCTCACACACAAAGCTTCCACCGAAAACATCAAATCTTATCAGCTTTAAAGCTCAATATCTACTTTTCTCCACAGAAGGCTTATTTCATCTGAAATGAAATCCATGTGTGAAATGCTTTTGATATACTGCCTAATATATTCTTAATAGCTTTCCCTGCTAATTTATAAACACGTGGCATCCATATGACCCATGAAACCAATACTGCTGAGGTAAGTCTGAAAATTGCAAAACACGAATGTTCTTGTAATTCAAAAACAAAACGTCCTGTTGCCTGTTAGCGAATAAATATTTAAAGGCAAAGGCACTCGATTACACAGTGTGAGATCTGGAGGGTCTAAAAATGCACCTACCATACTCACTGCCAGTGGAATGATGTATCTTTTAAAATACAGACATTTCAAGTACACCCCTTAAAATGGGGAAAGCATGTTAACACAATATACATGTCGAGAACACAGTTCTAGATTTTAAGTATTTCTATTAATGTAAAAGACCACCCTAACGTAAGTCCTGTGTTTGTTTTGTTACTGTTGGAGTTGTTTCTAATCTACATAATCTCTTACCCAAGATGAAGTAAATAATTTTTTAAAAGCAGCTTGCTACTACAGCCAGCTCAGACAGTTCACAGATACCAAAAATAAATAAAATCATTTAAAATTTGGCAACAATATTCCCTTTATATGACATATGGACTCTCATCAATTTCAGTTTTTAGTAACAATTCAACGTAAGGAAATTTAAGATTATAAATGGCCTAGTTAAGAATTTAGGCTCTCTGATTAGCTTATTTTAAAATAAAACATGTAACATGTTCATCATAAAAGTTTTAGGAAAATTAGTATGTATTCTTTATATCTTTTTTCTATGCACATACACTTTTAAAATGGGATCACACTGAGTATTAGGATTTTAAAAGCTTAACTCAAATTAATAGTTTAAGCACAAATAGAGATTAGCTCACATCAAATTAAGAGAAAAATAGGGACAAATCTAGCATAAAAGGGCACTGGCTGAGACTGTGGTGGTGCACACCTGTAGTTCCACCTACTTGGGAGGCTGAGGCAAAAGAATTCTTTTGAGCCCAGAAGTTCGAATCCAGCCTGGGTAACATACAGAGACTGCCATCTCTTTCTTTATATTTATTTATTTATTTATTTATTTTTTTAAAGGCAAGTGGCCATAGACCTCTTTCAGCCTCTCTGCTTTTCTCTGGGGGTTAACATCACTGTCTGAGACTAGGTCCTCTGTAGGAGCTTCAGGAAGCTAGCTCTAGGCTCATGACTTCTCAGCATGTATTTTAGCAAAATCGGCGTTTCTCTCTCCCAGCTCCAATTTGAAAAATCCCAGGAAAGAATCCTAATTGGCTTGGACTGGGTCAAATGTCATGCCTATGGCCTGGCATCTGGAAGAAGAGAGCAGCTCCAATATGTACCATGTGGTTTAAGGCAAGAGAGGAATTCCCCCAAATAAGGTAGAAGGAAGACAGGGAGGTAGGGCAGACATAGCTGGTGGACAAATATGTGTATGAAATGAACATCCACCTCAAATGTTGGCTTCCATCTTCTGCAAATACTGTTTTATAGTCTGCTTGTTTTTGCTCAATACAGTGGTGAGTATGTATACACCAGAAATACTTGAGAATTTTCTTAAAAATAGATACTCAGGTACCACCCCAAAAGGAGTTGTATCATGAGCACTTTCACATGTCACTAAACATTATTTAAAACACAGTTTTAATAACTGGACAGAATTCTGATATGGTTCTAATTCTTTAAATTGAATTTTATGATTTAAATCCAGAAAAGCCACACACCATCATGATCCTTTTTGAACACAATATTCGAAAAGAATTTTATGAAAGCACCACCGACTGACATCTTTGCCACACCATTCTGAGAAACTATGCTAGAGGCTTCTTGGCGGGAGGCGGTGGGGCAGAGATTATGGGGAGAATATGGGGGCGGGGGGGAAGGGAGACAATAAGGTGATCCTCTGAGACTCACCATTAGTAAAATATACCATACCACTGAGGTTAAAAAAAAAAAAAAAGTCTTAAAGGGAGAAGGATAAAATATACCCCCAAATTAAAGCAGGAAAAGCAAGGTTTGTTATAATCTCTAAAGACTGAAGACCAAAAACAAACACACTATAAACCAAACAATCGAGGAAAGTTTGTGACAAGAGGGAAAAAAGCAGCCTGTGCGATGCCTAGAAAATGAAAACCTAAGAGTAAGTCTGGATCACACTGCCTCTCATTCAGAAGCAGGGGTGCACCTGATAGGGATGCAAGTCCACCTCACTGGTCTGCTAACACGAGTCACTGGGATCATTCAACTCATTTCCCTTGCTAATACCATGCTTACTAATCAATCTCTTAATTATACTTTGGCTTTCTACAGGCAAGAGAATACACTGACTAACCAGGTGTACAGACAAAGCTGAGTATCTGTGCCTGAGAAGCGAAGCACAGTGTCTGGGCCTTGATTATCGTGCCAAGGGAGTGCCAGCTTATATAAAGACCTACGGAGTCTTCAGCTAATCTCCTTCTCTCACATGTTTTCCATTTTCTCTTTAAAGAAACTATTTCCAATAGCCTACTACTAGGCAACGTTAAAGAGTCTTTAAACAGCATACATATCACCTGGTCAAATGACAAGGCTGAGACAATAGAATGCTATGAGTAAAATCACAGTCACGAGGAATGAGGAATTATTAAATAACAGGAAGTTATTACAACAAATGTATCCAGTGAGCAGGCAAGACCTTTATATCCCCATATTTCAGTAGAGCTCAGAACAAGATTTGCAGGACACCATGAGAGCACACGTGAAGGAAACAGAGTGGCCTCTAACAATGACAGAAAATTAAAGGGAACCACAAAGTCCTCTTGAGAGACAAGTCCCCAGTTGAAAACATGAAGTTTCTGCCATCACTGCTGTTTGATGACTCCTCTCTGCCTAGAGCCATCCCTGCCAATGGTATCTACTATTACAGTGGTCTAAAGCCACAACCATCACTGATGCTGCACCACCAGTGTGGAGCGCCACAGGAAGCTGACTTCTCCAGGGAGAACAGGTGACGTAGAAGGTCAAGACTGAAACACACAGGCTCAACGTGGACATTCAAGCTGAGACAGATCAAATTGCCTAGGAGTGACGACATCAACTAGTTTGTTAGTAGTGAAACCCAGTTTTTCAAATGAATTTACGATAAATATTTAAAGTAAATAATAAAGTCATTTTTTAAAAAAAGTTAATTGTTATATTTATGCAGCATGTACTCATAAAGTCAATGAGAACAATGAGGCTATTTTTAATATAAACATTTTAAATGGAAGGTTATAGTAAACAAGACCATTATATCAGCCTTAATATCCAATAGATTCTGTGTTTTTAGTGTACGGATCCAAGAAGTCACAAGGTAAATTGTTCCAAGTTAGTTTTAACAGCTCTCCTAGTCACCTCAGGATCCTCCTAAAACTGCCCCGGAAGCTTGAAAAAGAAATGATAAGCAATGTTTATTTCAAAGTTTAATCACTAACAATAACAACTGCTATCCTTATCATGAATTCTTTATCAAAACTAAGGACAAAAGTATCCACAACTGACAACAAGCAATAAAACTAGAATAGAGGGCTCTCACCTCTCCACCTGTTTTGTGTTGTTGGGTCATTGCATAATTCTCTTGGGCCAGGAGGAAAGCACACACGCAGCAGATGTGCCGGGCTGGCTGCATCTGCCACGATGGAGCACTTGCCGGGCAGCTTTGAAGGCCAACATGTACAGGCCTGAGTTCTACAAAAGGCCTGTGCATTAATACAACCTTCCTAATCAATGACACACAGACATAAAGTACGTGACAAAGAAGGCAAACAGAGTTTTATTCTAGTCTGTGGCAAAACCAGTTAACCTGGTAGCATAAATTACATTATTGGTCTCCAATGTATTAAAAGGTGGCATTTCGCACATTTTCCACAAACGTAAGAAAAAAGGCTCAACATCACTAATTATCAGGGAAATGCAAACTAAAACCACAATGAGATACCACCTTACTCCTGCAAGAATGGCTATAATTTAAAAATAATAAAAAAAACAGACAATAGCATGGATATGGTGAGAAGGGAACTGTTTTACACTGCTGGTGGGAATGTAAACTAGTACAACCACTGTGGAAAACAATATGGAGATTCCTTAAAAAACTGGCCAGGCACAGTGGCTCACGCCTGTAATCCCAGAACTCTGGGAGGCTGAGACGGGCAGATCACGAGGTCAGGAGTTCAAGACCAGCCTGACCAACATGGTGAAACCTCAACTCTACTAAAAATACAAAAATGAGCTGGGCGTGGTGGCAGGCACCTGTAATCCCAGCTACCCAGGAGGCTGAGGAAGGAGGATTGCTCAAACCCAGGAGGTGGAGGTTGCAGTGAACCAAGATCACGCAATTGCACTCCAGCCTGGGCAACACAGCAAGACACTGTCTCAAAAAAACGAAAAAAAACCTAAAAACTAAAAGTAGAACTACCATCTGATCCAGCAATCCCACTACTGAGTATCTACCCAAAGGAAATCAAGTAATCATATGAAAAAGACACACGTACACACATGTTTAAAGCAGCAATTTGCAATTCACAACTGCAAAAACATGGAACCAACCTAAATGCCCATCAACCAATGAGTGGATAAAGAAAATGTGGCATATATACACCATGGAATACTACTCAGCCATAAAACAGAACGAAAAAATGGCAACTGTAGCAACTTGGATGGAGCTGGAGGCCATTATTCTAAGTGAAGTCACTCAGGAATGGAAAATCAAACATCATATTCACTTATAAGTGGGAGCTAAGCTAGGAGGATGCAAAGCATAAGAATGACATAATGGACTTTGAAGACTGGGGGAAAGCTCAGAGGGGGGTGAGGGAATAAAGACTACATATTTGGTACAGTGTACGCTGCTTGGGTGACAGGTGCACCAAAATCTTAGAAATCACCACTAAAGAACTTATCCATGTAACCAAAAAACACCTGTACCCCAAAAACTACTGAAATAAAATACAAAAGAAAATTCTGAGAAAAAAAAAGGTGGCATTTCACACATTTTGAACACATACACTGAGCTCCTTTAAAACGGTTTAAAAAAAAAAAATGAACAAACTAGATAGCCCCTGCAACATCTTTTACCAAAGATCTACAGTAATTCTGTCAGAGGTCAGTTCTGTGTATTGAAGAGCAGCTGGTGACAATGAGGACATAAAAAAGAGAAAACAACAGCTTTGTCAAGTAATCTGTTTTACAGATTTGCTATTGTAAAATTAACTGCAATGTTGCTAAGAAAAATATTTCTAAGGTCTTCTTGTTCCGTACACTGCTGTTCACTTACAGTTGGATGAAACCCATTATCCTGACCTATTTTTATTATAACAAAGACAGAAGCCTGACTGAAAATCAAGGTTTCTTTTAACACTGAAGAAGCAGTCAATTTTGCAGCACATTTTCATTTCTCTGCCCTTCCATTTCTTTCTGGAGTAGGTTATACAGAATTCTAATTTCTGATCTGCCCATTTGGATAATGAATTCTTCATGGCGGTTAAAGACATGGGTTTGGCAGCCAGACCTTTCTTCATTACCAGCTGTGAAACCTTGAACAAGATACTTAACCTGTGTGCCTCAGTTTCCTCATCTGTAAAAAAAAAAGACAGTATAATAGGACCTACCTCATAGGGTTGTTGAAAGGATTAAATGGGTTAATAGAAGTAAAGACAATGGCCTATTTTAACCATTAAGTGTTCACTATTAATTTTAAAGAAAAAGGTATCAAAATTGCTCAAAAACTGAATCCGTTAACAAATTCATAATAAACTTTCTGACAAAATTTCTAAAACTACTAGATGTATTCAAAAGGAACCAAAGGAATTCTCATTACACCCTGTACCATTATTCAGAGTTGTTCCTTAAAAGTACCCAGAACTATCTCAGAATTAAGAGAGGCAACTAATTTCTTCACAGCTTATAAAAATAAAACAAATTTGCTTGGGCCAACTGAGTGATGACAAGCAAGAATATGGGTCCTGTGTTCAGTTCTAACTACAGCTATAGATGTGAATTTTCTTTAAGCAAGAAAAAGAGGACACTTTACTGCCTTATTCCTAGAACTATAGAGCTCTTAAGACCATAAGATGCCAAGAGGAGCTGCCGAGGTATTTTCATTACTGGGGACAGGGGGCAGCAGTTTGCAAGTTTACTCTCGGATGCAAAGGACAGGGAGTAAGAGGACATTTGAATATACAAACACAGGCACGTAAAAAGAGGGAAATTCTCAGTTATGGTGAGTTTGTTCTCCCCCCCAAAAAAAAAAAAAGACATAAAGGTAAGTTAATAGAGTCTCTATGGAAGAAAAAGCAACAAACGCCTTGGTTACCGAAGTTCCATCTTAGAGCTTCCTGCAGCAGCAAAGTTTCAGACAAATGAATCCTTACTTTATGTGCACGTGTGAGCAACAATCTGCACAATACTAGCACTAAAGCACAGTAAGGGGCCCTCAGAAGAGGAAAGCAACGTGTCTGTCTGCATAGTCTAAGTGCAGTTTCTCACCGAAGAGATGACAGGCACTCTCTGGAGCGGGCAAAAGGAGAGAAGGAGGAGAACGCGGGGAAATAGCCAGTACGCACTCGATTTCCGAATGTCTCATTTACTCGAATGAGGGCAGAGGGGAGGGACCGCTTTCGTTCAGCAATGATGAGAGGCATTTCAGTGAGGCCACTCTTCCGAAGCTAGCGGCAGGGGAGGCAGCTGCACTCTGCTCCCAGCCCCCGCAGCGTTGAGGGTGAGCTGGGAGAGCCTGCAAGGGAAGGGGAGCTAGCAACACGCTCGAGCAGAACCCTGCGGAGCCGCAACTCCGGGAGGAGTCGCCGGACAGACTCGGCCGCGGTCCCCTGGGACCCAGAGATGCACCGCGCCCCTCCCAACCCAGCCTGCAGAGCCTGGGTGCTTCCCTCCCCACCTGGCGGGAAGCAGAGGCCCTCGGGCCCGACCGAGTTCGGGCCAGGACCCGCCCCGCTTTCTGCGAGCGACCGACTGCGGCCGCCACACTCACCTCGCCGCCAAGCAGCACTCGGGTTCTGACTCGCTCTCGGGTTCCGGCGGCGGCGGCGGTGGTGGCGGCGGCGGCGGCTCCTCCATGGCGGGGGCAGGCGTGACGGCAAAGGCGGGAGGAGGGACCAGCGCGGCAGCAGCTTCTCTCATCCGTGCACGGAGCTCCGCATGGCCGCGGCAAACAGTAAGCTGCAGCCTGGCGCGGGGCACCGAAGCCCCGAAGTGCGGGAGTGACTCGGCTCCACCTCCGCCTCTACCCTACCGCAGGAGCCGTGCGCGCCGCGGCCATCTTGGAAACGGCGACCGGCCGAGCGCCGGGGCTACGGTGGGCGGCGAGGGACAAGTCTCCGAGATCGGCGGCGGAGGCGGCGGGCGCCGGAATCCGACCGAACGGGGGCGGAGACGGCGGCAGGGAGGGGCGGGGAGCGCCGTCAAGTGTCGGTGCGATTCGGTCCCGGAGCCGGGTCTCGCCAGCTCGCCCGGTTTCGCCCCGGCCGGTGGCAGTGGGGCACTGTGAAGCGGAGCCGGGCTGTGCGGCGAGCTGGGACCTGAGGCTTCCCGAGCGGTAGTCGATCTGGAAGGGACGCTGGGTAGGGCCGATGAGCTGGGCGGGCGCGGCGCTGTGAGCCCGGCCAGAGTCGCCGCCCAGGGACCTGCCACCCGGATCCCAGGATCCCACCTTCCAGGAGGACGGACGTCACCCCGACGCTTGCAACTCCGGTCTCTTGATAGCGCAGCCTTCCACAAGCTCGGATTTTTAAGACTTGAAATAAAGTCTCCGGAATTCCAGACCATTAAAGTGACCCCCTCATTTCAACCCTGCAGAACTTCTCACCCCAGTGTCACAAGATTCGATAGTGATCTCCCAGAAACTTGGACTGGAATGCTCCTACACTGAGGGGGTGGGGGGAGGAAGAAAAGCTAAAGATTATTTCAGAGTTACAGAAATCCTGTTAGAATTCCAAGTAATCATTTACTCTTAGCACTGGGGCTTCACATTTTTTTTTAAGTTGGAAATATTTACATAATTTCCCGTAGGGTGAAATCCAGAGTTAATCCAAAAGCAGAATCTTTTAAAATTAAGTACATTCAAATGTGCAGATTTCTTAAACCTCACTTAGTTGAGCTTTGATACGTAAAACGCACGTTATGAACAATGCTGGTAACAAAGAAAAACATTAAATGGATTATAGGTATGTTATATTTAAAGACCAGTTGTGAAATTAGCTATATTGTGCTCAAAGTATGTTACTGACATTTCTCTGTTGTTAAAAGGAACTGCTTCATTCTAGTTTTTTATAATAGTCTATATTATGTATATAGCCTGATAGTGCTGAATTTCTGAATTGACCTTCATCTTATTTACTCAACAACATTCATTCAACAAATACTTATTAAGTGAATATATGTGTCAGGAACTGTACTAGATGCTGGGGTTGTAGCAGTAAGCACAACAGACCAAGCTAACAGCTTAGTAAAGGGTGAGATAAAGTATTCAAAAGAAATTAATTTTTATCTTAATTTAAAAAATTATATATTTTTTAAAATCACAAATTGGTATCCATGTATAATTCATTTCCATTAATTTTCTTGTGTAAAGAAAGCTCAGTAAAAGTATTTCTTAGGTTTCAGTAATTCTAGTTCTCTACTCGATTTTCTTCTGCAATTTTCTGAGCCAGAACCCTTCTTAGAAGGCATATTAGAGACTTTAAAAGTTAAATAATAAAATAAATCTCTTCTTTAAACAGCATTGTACTACGTATTCTTTGGTATGACTACCGAATTTAAGCTACATGGTAATGCAGACACGTGCATTCAAGTCACAAAACACTTAGCAAGTATAATCAGCATCCGGGAGACCTGTGGCTTGTTCTTGTTTTTTAATTTCCACTTGAGGATACTATCTATTTTAGCAGAAACCAAGTAAATTTACACTTACCTAATCAAGTAATGCATCATATATAGAAATCTAAGTTAACTGGTGCTAAATAGTCAATGTGAGTGTTGTGCGTTTTCTCCCCACCCCCATGCTGGGTCCCGGAAAGCTGTTCTCTGGCCAACAACCCTCTCATCTCACCCCATGCCCCCACTTTGTCTCCAGGGCTCCCAGTGAACTCCTCACAGCCTGCAGATTTCTTTTCTGCCTTCTCTGCTATAGTGTAAGCTCCTTCAGGAAAGAAGCCATTCTTCCTTCTTCTGTCCTTTGCCTAGGGACCAAGTGTCTCTGGTGCCCAACATGGTGTTAGTAGGAACTCAGTAAATATTGTTGCATTCATGAAATAGTTTTTTAAAAAATATTATTAGATTTTGTCTCTGAATTTTATTCTTGTTTAGCACATGGTTGGTCTTATTGTCTCATGATCTTTAATAATTTTTTTTGTTTTGTTTTGTTTTTTTTTTTGGAGACAGGTCTCGCTCTGTTGCCCAGGTTGGAGTGCAGTGACATAATCATAGCTCGCTGTAACCTCAAATTCCTGGGCTCAAGTGATCCTCCCACCTCAGCCTCTGCTGTAGCTGGGACTACAGATGCATACCACCATGTCCAGCTAATTTTAAACTTTTTTTTTTTTGTAGAGCTGAGGCCTCACTATGTTGCCCAAGCTACTCTTGAACTCCTGGCCTCAAGCCTCCCAGAACCCTGCGATCACAGGTATAAGCCACTGCACCCAGCCTAATCATGTTTTTAAAAACAATGACAACAAAATCTTCGGAGAATTACCTTTCACTCTTTGTCCTCAAGACTGAATCCACGTAGCCCTTATGGAATTTCTTTACTTTGAAATGAGTTTAAAAAGCTAAGGTTCTACTGAAGACCTAGTCTAGGTTGAGCTACGTAACATTCTGAATATTGCTTTCAAGCCCAATTTTGACATACACAAAACCAGTTACATATTCATATGCATGTTCTGCTTTGGCAAAAAAATTCAAAAACCTTGGATACATGCTACCACCATTATGAAGTCTCAACTTCATCTCTATATAGTGTATATATATATAAATGTCAAAGGGCATAATTGTAACACCTTAGCGTATTTCAAGGCTAGTATATTAGTCAATTTTACGAATTTTGCCACAGGATTATAAAAAAAAATTTTTTTTTGGAGATGGAATCTTGCTCTGTTGCCCAGGCTGGAGTGCAGTGGCATGATCTCGGCTCACTGCAACCTCCATCTCCCGGGTTCAAGAGATTCTCCTGCCTCAGCCTCCTGAGTAGCTGAGATTACAGGCACGTACCACCACGCCTGGCTAATTTTTCGTATTTTTTAGTAGAGACAGGGTTTCACTGTGTTAGCCAGGATAGTCTCAATAAAACAAGCAATGTGATAAATAGGGTTATGTCTGCTATTAAAAGAAAACCTCTGAGGCTATAGTTTTTAAAATTATTATTAGCATGTTGCTGCATTTTACTTAAAATAAGTTCTTCGCCTCCCTGTGGTATTCCTGAGGGAGCACACCCCTTCATTTCCTTCTGGAAGTGCAAGCAGTTAAAACCAGGAGAGCCCACATTTCTTCATTCCTGTTCTGGTTTCTCAATTCCCAGATTCACCAGATTCCTGTGTGAACATTCAGACAAAGACTTCAGCGGTTCTGGCCCTCTGCTCTCTGGTGGCTCCTCTACAGCTCCGCCCAGCTCTAAGAGGCAGAAAGACAGACAGTGCAAACATGCAATCTGCTCATGACCAGAGGGGCTGATTAATTTTCACTCCAGCACACGCAAAGAAAGGCAGACTCAGTAAAAGAGAGCAATGCAAACCTCATGTCCAGTGGAGAGGACCTAAACTAAGCATGACACACATTGATTTTTTGTTTCATAATGATACAGTGGCATCTATTTCTATCTACTGGTAAAACACCAAAGAAATACTGGATATGTACAAAAGATAGTAAACTTTTTAAAATTTTACTTTTAAGATTAGGTGTACATCTGCAGATGTGTTATATAAGTAAACTTGTGTCATGGGGGTTTGTTGTACAGATTATTTCAACACCAAGGTATTAAGCCAGTATCCATTAGCTACTTTTCCTGATCCTCTCCCTTTCCCACCCTCCACCCTCCAATAGGCCCAGTATGTGTTGTTCCCGTCAATGTATCCATGTGTTCTCATCATTTTGCTCCCACTTACACATGAGAACATGGATGTTTGATTTTCTGTTCCTGCATTAGTTTGCTAAGAATAATGGTCTCCAGCTCCGTCCATGTTGCTGCAAAGGACATGATCTTGTTCTTTTATGCCTGCATAGTATTCCACAGTGTATATGTCCCTCATTTTCCTTATCCAGTGTACCACTGATGGACATTTAGGTTGATTCCATGTCTTCCCCATTGTGAATAGTAGTTACACACTTTTAAAATAGTCCTTACAACCTTAAATCTCATCCTTCTTGGCTGAGTAGTAGGAAGTTGGAGAAAACCTCCACTGTTTATTTTCTGAGAGGTGATTTGCCTGTTTTTGTTATTTCTCCACCATGACGTAAATCACCCTTTATTGCAGACATTCTCCTCTGTATGAAGAATCTAAAATGAAACCCCTGGGCTCCAAATCATTAGACAAAGAATTAAAGACTGCATGCTTTCAAAAAATAATTAGAATAGTGGAATTACACAAATGATTGAAACAAATAAAGGGAAAGGACGTGACCTCCAACATATAAAATGTGAGCATGTGCTAACCCACAGGGAGGAGCACCCACTTCATTTCCTTTGGGACACGTAGGCAGCTAAAACCAGGAGAGCCCACATTTCTTCATTCCTGCTCTGACTTCTCAAAACCCGTCTCCAGGATCTTACTAACATGAGGAACAGATAGCTTAAAAAATGGAAATTTCGGCCGGGCGCGGTGGCTCAAGCCTGTAATCCCAGCACTTTGGGAGGCCGAGAAGGGCGGATCATGAGGTCAGGAGATCGAGACCATCCTGGCTAATACAGTGAAACCCCG
>NW_016804646.1:6069322-6078880 GCF_001698545.2 Rhinopithecus bieti
AAAAAAAAAAAAAAAAAAAAAAAAAAAAAAAGGAAATTTCTGAGGGAGCTCACTCTTCTTATGAGCCAAGATTTCAGTGATTTCCCACCAAAACATCTAGAGACCATGCCTGATTCTCATCCTTTCATTTCTCCTTCAGATGTCCGTGTACAAGGCCTAGAGAACCAGAAAGAGCAAGCTGCAGTTCTTGTATTATTTTCAGATCCCTTAAAATCACCAAGTGCATGTGCATGACATGGAACCAGGCAAGGAGAACTGAGATGACATCATATCAAGGAGTTCCCGTGCCCTCTGCCAGAGGCCTCTGCCCTTCACTTCCACATGGCAAAGTCACTTCTCCTTTCAATGCTGTTCGTGTGTCTCCCACACCACTCTTGGAAGACTTCCCTGTGCTCCACCACTAGTCTGCTTTAACCTGCTGGCTAGGTGCTCCTCCTCAATGTTCCCATAGCACTTCTGGCAAACCATTATTTTAGCCCTGTATCACCTATCTGCATCTGTATACTTGATTGATTACATGTGTATTTCTTCCTTGTGATCTTCTCAAGAGCAGGCAATATTTCTTGCTTCTCACTGTATCTTCAGCAGCTAGAATAACACCCTGTAGGCAGTACCCGTTCAGTAAAATGTCTATTAATAAATGAATGCTGTGTGCAGTGGCTCACACCAGTAAATAATCCCAGCACTCTGGGAGGCCAAGGTGGGAGGACTGCTTGAGCTCAGGAGTTCAAGACCAGTCCAGGCAATATGACAAAACCCTGTCTCTACAAAAAGTATAAAAATTAGCTGGGCATGGTGGCACACCCCCACCAGCTGTTCAGGAAGCTGAGATGGGAGGATCACTAGAGCCTGGGAAGTCAAGGCTGCAGTGACCTGTGATCACATCACTGCACTCCAGCCTGGGCAACAGCCTGAATACATTAATGGGGAAATAAACCCCAGATATAAATTACTGTAGTACGAGTAGACTATAAGAAACATCATAAACAAGTTTTTTTTTTTTTTTTTTTTTTTAAGTGCAACAAACATTCACAAGAATTGGAGACAGCCAAGGTGGACACAAGTAAGGACAAAAACCTACATTTAAAAAATAGACATTCAGATAAGGAGGTAAAAGCAATGTTAACTCCACAATACATGAAACCCTTTGTCACAAAAATACTGTGAAGAATAGAAATAACCTAGATTTTTATACTGACAGTAGAGAATCCTTCTAGTTCTACTGGCTGCTTATTTAGATACACTTACTAACAAACAAAAGGCTTCTAACATCATTCTGACTGAAGTAAGGAAAAAGTAATAATAAATAAATATGGAAATTGACTTTTAAATACTGATTTTTTATTGAGATATGGCTCTGATGCACATCAGAAATATTTTGAGCCAACCAAGGGCCAGAAATAAGTTCCACAAAGTCAAGGACTCATCCTTCTGAAGTTTACATTTTCAGAGTAGTTTACCACATCATTAAGTCCTTGAGTTGGAAACATGCTGAAAGGCATCTAATTTACCCTTATTCTGAGAACAAGACCTTCCATCAATCACGAAAGTGTCCAATGGTCAAATTTCTCAATTCGATAAGGAAATCTGTTCCATATTTTGAGAAATCTTATTCATAGGATATATTAATGCTTGTGACAATCCCAAATCTGTCTCCCTATTATGTCTAGCCAGTAGTCTATCTGGGACTATATAAAATAAATCTACTTGACATTTGAGAACAATTATTTCATGGTTCTCCACTAAAATGACAACACAACATTTTTTTTTTTCCAGATTAATCACTCCCTTCCCCAACTCCTTTCAGACTTGGAGAGTACTGGCTGGAGATAATTCTATTAAAAGGTTTTGCTTATAATAATTTACTTGACAATTCAGACTTGACTAAAGTTATTTTGCTTAAACTAAGATAATTTGAAATCTTAACTTCAGAATGATTTTACCTCAAATTCATTTCAAAATATAATTGAAGGACTACACATACTTGAAGGACAGTTGAGAAAAGACTGTCTAATGGTTAATTTTCAATCTAAACTAAGGACATTATGTGTTTCCAACAACCAGGATCATTCACCAGTATAAAAGGAAGGTGTATTAGTACATTCCTGCATTGCTATAAAGAACTACCTGAGACTGGGTAATTTATAAAGAAAAGAGGTTTAATTGTCTTAGAGATCTGCAGGCTGAACAGGAAACATGGCTGAGGAGGCCTCAGGAAACTTACAATCATGGTGGAAGGTGAAGGGGAAGCAAACACATCTTACATGTCCAGAGAAAAAGGAAGAGAGAGTGAAGGGGAGGTGCTACACACTTTTTTTTTTTTTTTGAGATGGAGTCTTGCTCTGTCACCCAGGCTGGAGTGCAGTGACATGATCTCGGCTCACTGCAAGCTCTACCTTCCAGGTTCATGCCATTCTCCTGCCTCAGTCTCCCGAGTAGCTGGGACTACAGGCGCCTGCCACCAAGTCTGGCTAATTTTTGCGTATTTTTAGTAGAGACGGGGTTTCACTGTGTTAGCCAGGATGGTCTCAATCTCCTGACCTCGTGATCTGCCCGCCTTGGCCTCCCAAAGTGCTGGGATTACAGGTGTGAGCCACTGCACCTGGCCATGCTACACACTTTTAAAAAACCAGATCTTGTGAGAACAGCAAGGGGGACGCCCACCCCCATGATCCAATCACCCCTCCTACTAGGCCCCTCCTTCAACATTGGAGATTATAATTTAACATGAGATTTGGGTGGGTACACAAATCCAACCCATATCATTCCACCCTTGACTCCTCCCAAATCTCATGTCCTTGTCACATTGCAAAATAAATTATCCCTTCTCAACAGTCCCCCAAGTCTTAACTCATTTCAGCATTAACTCAAAAGTCCACAGTCCAAGTCTCATTTAAGACAAAGCAAGTCATTCCTGCCTACGAGTCTATAACATAAAAAACAAGTTAGTTACTTCCAAGATACAATGAGGGTACAGGCATCAGGTAAATACGCCTGACCCAAAAGGGAGAAATCAGCCCAAACAATGGGGCTATAGGCCCCACGCAAGTCTGAAACCCAGCAGGTCAGTCATTAAATTGTAAAGCTCCAAAATAATATCTTTTGACTCCATGTCTCACATCCATGACACAATGATGCAAGGGGTGGGCTCCCAAGGCCTTGGGCATCTGCGTCCCTGTGGCTCTGCAGGGCTCAGCTACCATAGCTACTCTCAAAGGTTGGTGTTGAGTGCCTGAGGCTTTTCCAGACACACGGTATAAGCTGCCAGTGGATCTACCATTCTGGGATCTGGAGGACAGTGGCCGCCTTTTCACAACTCCACTAGGCAGTGCCCCAGAGGTGACTCTGTGTGAGGGCTCCAACTCCACATTTCCCCTCTAGACTGCCCTTGGCAGAGGTTCTCCATGAGGGCTCCACCCCTGCAGCAGACTTCTGCCCGGAAATCCAGGCATTTCCATATATCTGCTGAAATCTAAGTGGAGGATCCCAAGCCTCACCTCTTGCCCTCTGTGCACTCACAGGCTTAACACCACATAGAAATTGCCGAGGCTTATAGCTGGCATCTTCAGGAGCAGTGGCCTCAGACATATCTGGGGACCTTTTAGCCACGGCTGGAGCTGGAACGACTGGGACACAGGGAGCAGTGTCCCAAGGCTGCCCCAGCAGGGCCTTATGGCCTGGCCCATGAAACCATTCTTCCCTTCTAGGCCTTCAGGCCTGTAATGGGAAGGGCTGCCACAAAGGTCTCTGAAATTCCTTTGAGGCATTTTCCCCATTGTTCTGGCTATTAACATTTGGCTCCTCTTTATTTATGCGAATTTATGCAGTCAGCTTGAATTCCTCCCCAGAAAAATGGGATTTTCTTTTCTACCACATCGTCAGGCTACACATTTTCTAAACTTTCATGCTCTCCTTCCCTTTAAAATATAAGTTCCAGTTTCAGATCATCTCTTTGCTCACGCATGAGATTATGCTGTTAGAAGCAGCTGGGTCACATCTTTCATGCTTTGCTGCTTAGAAATTTCTTCTGCCAAATACCTGTTGATGAAAAGAGTCCAAATCTGTAAAATAGTTAAAGAGATTTGTTCTGAGCCAAATATGAGTGACCATGGCCTGTGACACAGACTTCAGGGGACCCTGAGAACATGTGTCCAAGATGGTTGGGGTGCAGCTTGGTTTTATACGTTTTAGGGAGACATGAGACTTCAATTGAATACACTTAAGAAATACATTGGTTCAATCTGGAAACGTGGGACAACTTGAAGCAGGGGCTTCCAGATTATAGGTAGATTGAACATTTTTCTAACTGGCAATTTGTTGAAAGATTTATCAGTAGAAAGGAAGGTCTGTGTTGGGATAAGAGGTGTGAAGACCAAAGTTTTATCATGTAGGTGAAACCTCCAGGTGGCAGGCTTCAGAGAGATTATGTTGTAAATATGTCTTATCAGACTTAAGGTGTGTGTTGATGTTAATGCTGAATAGGCATAATGAGGCATGTCCGACCCCCACTTCCTATCATTGTCTGAACCAGTCTTTCAGGTTAAATTTTAAAGTGCCATGGCCTAGGAGAAAGTCCATTCAGATGGTTGGGGGGGCCTTAAATTTCATTTTTGGTTTGCATCCCCTAAATCATCTCTCTCAAGTTAAAAGTTCCACAGATCCCTAGAGGAGAGGCACAATGCCACCAGTCTCTTTGCTAAAGCATAGTAAGAGTGACCTTTACCCTAGTTCCCAATAAGTTTTTCATTTGCATCTGAGACCACCTCAGTCTGAACTTCATTCATTGTCCATATCACTATCAGCATTTTGGTCACAACCATTCAACAAGTCTCTAAAAAGTTTCAAACTTTCTCACATCTTCCTGTCTTCTTCTAAGATCTCCAAACTGTTCCAAACTCTGCCCATTACCCAGTTCCAAAGTCATTGCCAAATTTTCAGGTATCTTTATAGCCCCACTCCTAGGTACCAATTTTCTATATTAGTCCATGTTTGCATTGATATAAAGCAGCACCTAAAACTGGGTAATGTATAAAGAAAAGAAGTTTAACTGACTCACAATTCTGCAGGCTGTATAGGAAGCACGGCTGGAGATTCCTCAGGAAACTTAGAATCACGGTGGAAGATGAAGGGGAAGCAGGCACATCTTATATTGCTGGAGAAGGTGGAAGAGAGAGTGAAGGGGGACGTGCTTTTAAACTTTAAAAAAAAAACAGATCTCATGAGAACTCACTCACTATCATGATAACAGTAAGGTGGAAGTTTGCCCCCATGATCCAATCACCTTTCACGAGGCCCCTCCTCTAACATTGGGAATTACAATTTGACATGAGATTTGGGCACGGACACAAATCCAAACCATATCAGAAGCTGAATCTTTTTTGTTATGCAAACCACTGCTTTTCAAAATTTGAAGTGTACATGGATCACCTGGACATCTTGGTAAGCTGCAGATTCCCAAGTCAGTAAGTTTGAGGTGGGACCAGAGAGTCTGCATCTCTGTCAAGCATCACAGGTGATGTAGCAGCTGCGGGAGGCTGGGCTGCACTTCGAATAGCAAGAACACAGAATTCTGCTTGGGTAGATAAAAGTCCTCTGCTTAAAGAGGATGACCAAGAGAAAATATGGAGGTATTACATTCAAGCCAAGATAGCTAAATCCCCCTACCAGGTGAAATCAGCAAGCATGTGGCAGTCCTGGTGGTGGTATGGGTTGCACTGCATCTGTCAAAAAGATATGTTTATGTCTGTCTTCATCTGTTCATACTGCTATAACAAAATGCATGAGACTGGATAGTTTATAAGTAGCACACATTTATTGCTCACAGCTACAGAAGCGGGGAAGTCTAAGATCGAGGCACTGGCAGATTCCCCGTCTGGTGACTTTGAATGATAAAGTCAAGGTGGTTCCAAGGTGAATGCTGCTTCTTCCAGAGGGAAAAAGTGCTGCATCCTCACATGGCAGGAGAAACAGAAGGGCAAAAAAAAAAAAAAAAAAAAAAAAGCCAAGCTGCTCTTTTATAAGGTCACTAATCCCACTCATAAGGGTTTTGCCCTCATGACATAATCACCTCCCGAAGGCACCACCTCTTAATACTATCATGTTGGGGTTTAAGTTCCAGCATGAATTTTGGAGGACACATAAACATTCAAGCCCCAGCAAAGTCCTAACGCCTGGTACCTGTGACTGTGACCTCATTTGGAAAGACAGCCTTTACAGACATAATCAAGTTAACATGAGTAAGATACTGGAGTAGGTTGGGTCCTTCAGTCAGTGTAAGTGGTGTCCTTACAAGAAGGGAAGAATAGACTGAGACAGACCACCAGATGCTAGAAAGAGACTAGGCAGGATCCTCATCTACAGCCTTCAAAGAGAACATGGCCTGCTGTCACCTTGATTTGGGACTTCCGACCTGCAGAACTGTGAAAGCCCAGATTTCTACTGTTTGTTTGTTTGTTTTTTGTTTGTTTTTGAGACGGAGTCTAGCTATGTCGCCCAGGTTGGAGTGCAGTGGTGCAATCTCGGCTCACTGCAACCTCCGCCTCCCGAGCTCCAGTGATTCTCCTGTCTCAGCCTCCCGAGTAGCTGGGATTACAGGCACGTGCCACCACGCCCGGCTAATTTTTGTATTTTTAGTAGAGATGGAGTTTCACGGTGTTAGCCAGGATGGTCTCAATCTCCTGACCTTGTGATCTGCCCGCCTCGGCCTCCCAAAGTGCTGGATTACAGGCCTGAGCCAGGAATCCCCTTGTGGGCACCAAGAAGCTTTGATGTGGCTCTCGGAGGAAAAGTGCCTAGAGTGGGGTGGGAAGACACTAACATGACAATAACCTGTGACACAAAGTGTCTACCTATTCGGAAGAATATGTAAGAATGCACTTACGTAATATTAGATGGTAACTTATAGGACACCCACAAGAAAAAAATCTGTATACATTAGATTTTAGCAGGATTATTAAAAGAGACTTAGTGACTGGTTGGAAAGTAGGATAAAGATCCATGAGTGTCTTCTTTGGCTGCACGATACAGTCATCTGAGGAGGTTGTAAAAAACAGTAATGCTTGGATCCCATCTCTCTAATAGATCTACATTTAATTCATCTGAGATGGGGCCCCAGCACCCACAGGTTGAAAACATTCTTCAGGTACTTCTAATGTCCAACCAGGGCTGAGAATCACTGTTATAGGTCCAAACCTTCAAAGACAGTCAGCTTAGGAAATGTGGCCCAAGAATAGTCCTCAAGTATTTTACTTAGTGCCCAATCTAAACAGCACTGTGCAGGCTACAGCTGGGAATGCAGCAGTTTAGATAACCAGCTGCTGACTATTGTGAAAAGTTCCTTCCAGTAGGGACCTAGTACTACAAATGGAGAACTTGCCACACTTAGCCCTGATTGGGATGCTTGTTCACATGGGTGCTGCCCCACCCCATTGGTTTGCCTTCTCTCAAGGATCACAGACCTGCACTACCAGTTGTTCAATGTCTGAAATTAGTTGTTTTACGTATTTTGTCCCATTTTCCAGTTGCTTACAGTGGGTGGGCATATTAGTTTTCTAGGGCTGCTATAATAAAGTACCACAAACTGGTTGGCAACAGAAATTTATTCTCTCCCAGTTCTAAAAGCTTGACGTGCAAACTCAAGGTGTGAGAAATGTTGGTTCCTTCTGGGGGACGCTGAAGCAGAGAAACTGTTCCAAGCCTCTCTCCTGGGTTTCGGTGGTTGCCAGAGGTCCTCGACATCCCCTGGTTTGCAACTGTATGACTCCAATCTCTATACAGGTCATCACGTGGCCATCTTCTCTCTGTGTCTGTCTCTGTGTCTCTTTTCCTCTTCTTATAAGGACACTAGTCATGCTGAACTAATGACCCACCCTCTTCCAGCTTGACCTCATCTAAACTTGACTAATTACCTCTGCAACAACCCTATTTCCAAATATAATTACATACTGAGGTTCCGGGAAAGACATGTATTTTAGGGTGATGCTATTCAACTAAGCACGATGGGTCAGTGTGGTTCTGTTACTCAAAAAATACTACAAAATAGAATTTCTCGCTTGATTTCTGAAATCCCCAGAAGGATTGGTTTTTATTGATGTTTGTGCTTTTCACAGCGCTCTACACTAGAGGAACTCACATTTTGAAATGACTTAGAGTCACATACTAAAAAAAATAGCCAACTACTCTGTAATTGCATATTTCAGAGCCAACCCAAGCCCTCTTGAGTCAGAGCCTCTGAGGAGGCAGACCAGGAACCTGTACTTTTCATGGGCTCCCTATATGGTTCTGATGGAGTTGAGCCTCTTGCTACATGTGCCAGGAGGCACAGGCATGGGGTTTGACTGCATGTGCTCCACAGTAAGGAGCTGAGTTCGAATTATCAGGGGCATATTAGTCAGGGTTCGCAAGAGAAACAGAACCAAGAGCATTGTGAAAGGAAAAAAAAATCTTGGGACCCCCCAAACTCATGATGCCAAAGGGAAAAGTTAAGGTTGGGAACTGAGTCACACACAAAAACAGCCTTCCAGGCTGGGTGGAGTGGCTTATGCCTGTAATCCCAGCACTTTGGGAGGCCAAAGCAGGTAGATCACGAGGTCAGGAGTTTGAGACCAGCCTGGCCAAGAGACCAGCCTGGCCAATATGGTGAAACCCCATCTCTACTAAAAATACAAAAATTAGCTGGGCATGGTGGCAGGTACCTGTAATCCCAGCTACTCGGGAGGCTGAGGCAGGAGGATTGCTTGAACCTGGGAGGTGGAGGTTGCAGTGAGCTGAAGATTATGCCATTGCACTCCGGCCTGGGTGACAGAGTGAGACTTCGACTCAAAAAAAAAAAACAAACAAACAAACAACAACAACAACAAAAAACAACAAAAATGCCTTTGTTTTGTTCCTAAACCGGTAACTGCAAGACAGAAAGCCACATATATCCCCAGGTGGCCTCCCTCATCCTGACAATGTAAATTAACAACACATCTTCACAGGCAGGGGACAAAGACAAGACTAGAAATCATCTCTCCACCTTCTTCTACTCTATTTATCCTATGTAAAATGCAGATTTACAGAGTGCAAGACAAATGCGTAATTGACTGTTCCTCTTCCTCCTCCTGCTCACTTTTTCCCCTTTAAATACTGAGGTCCTCAAAACCCTCTTTGGAAAAAGCACAGGCCATAGACCTGTCTGCAGCTGTGTCTCTTCTTCCCAGGCACATCCTCAACCTTAGCAAAATAAACCTCTAAATTGATTGAGACCTGTTTCAGACACTTTTTGGTTTACAGCATGTATAGAAAGAAATTTATTTTAAAGAATTGGTGCACATGATTATGGAGGCTGGCAAGTCCAAAATCAGTTGGGTGGACCGGCAGGCTGGAGACTAAAGGAAGAGCTGACATTGCAGTTCAGGTCCAAAGGCTGTCTGCGGATACAATTCCCTCTTGCTCAGGGGAGGTCAGGCTTTTGTTCTATGTAGGCCTTCAATTGACTGGATAAGGCCTGCCCACATTATGGAGGGCAAACTGCTTTTAAAATCCATGGATTTTTTTTTTTTTTTTTTTTTTTTTTTT
>NW_016804646.1:6079445-6085714 GCF_001698545.2 Rhinopithecus bieti
TTTTTTTTTTTTTTTTTTTTTTTTTTTGGGAAGTTCTTACTCTGTCGCCCAGGCTGGAGTTCACTGGTGTGATCTTGGCTCTCTGCAACCTCTGCCTCCTGGGTTCAAGAGATTCTCCTACCTCAACCTCCTGAGTAGCTGGGACTTCAGGCCAGCTACTAATTTTTGTATTTTTGGTAGAGACAGGGTTTCACCATGTTGACCAGGCTGGTCTTGAACTCCTGACTTCAAGTGATCTGCCCACCTTGGCCTCCTAAAGTGCTGGGATTACAGGCGTGAGCTGCCACACCTGGCCCAAAGTCTACTGATTTCAATGTCAATATCATCCAAAAGCACCCTCACAGAAACACCCAGAATAATACTTGACCATGTATCTGGGCATCATAACCCAGCCAAGATGACATAAAATTAGCCAGCACACAGGATTCTCACTGAGTCCAAGACTGGAGAGGACCGTGAGGACTAAGCTCTGATTTTTATTTTTCCTCTTGCCCAAATTCCTGTCTAAGGGATCTGGAGAGTCACGTACTACAAACCATCAATTCTCATGAGATGGGTTTTATTTAACCCTATATATTGTGACTTACTTTCCAATCTGACTCTGGCATAACATTATGCGACAAGGAAGAAAGTCAAAATATTTTACCCCAAAACATGTTTCTTTGCCCTGTTTTGAAATAGCCCTGCAAAGCTGTCCTATGTGGGGGAAAATTTGCGTCTGTAAAGAATCTCTATTAACATAGCTAGATCTTTTTCTTCCAGGCCCTCCCAATCCTCAAGAGATTAACTAAGAGTCTAGCACCTTTTAAAAGCCTTAATAGGAAACATTTGTCATCTATTGCCTCTAAGGGCAGCCTCTATAAGACTTCAAAAGAATATTGGTCTCCACAAGCTTTTATCTTAACCTGAACATTTCCTTTCTATTGATCCCAGGTCTTTAGACAAACTAAATCAATTGTCAATCAGAAAATGTTTAGATTCGCCTATAGCCTGGGGGGCCCCTGCTTGAGCTGTCCCACCTTTCTGGACCAAACCAATGTATTTCTTAACTGTATTTGATTGATGTCTCATGCCTCCCTAAAACATCCAAAACCAAGCTGCACCCCAACCACCTTGGACACATGTTCTCAGGACCTCCTAAGGGCTGTGTCACGGGCCATGGTTACTCATATTTGGCTGTGAACAAACCTCTTCCAATATTTTACAGAGTTTGACTCTTTTTTTCGATAACCAAATCTGAGGAAAGAAGGAAGGAGGAGAGGTCCGAGCAGTGCCAGGGCGTCCCAGGCTCATGTCTCTCCCAGCAGGTCCTTAAACCACTAGCCTAGGAATCTCTACATGAAAACACAGATCATTTGGCCTCATCTAGGAATAAGTGAATCAGAACGCTGGGGCAGGACCCAGGCATCTATATTTTAAACAAATTCTTCAGTTCACATTTAGAAATAAGTATAAATAATAGATTTATAAGTATGTAATATAACATATACAGTATGTTTAAATATTTATTATACATATAATACTATACTTCTATATTAAAGAGAATAATTATCTGTTGATATGAAATTTAAACCTTTGTATAAGTGTTGCATAAAAATATGTTTATGGGTACATTAGAAATACTGCACATCAGTGTGCAAACTAGAGTCCGGTGTTTTGTTAGCTCATTGGCTTTCTTTGCATCTCTGCTCTCCCCAGTGTCTAATTCTGTACCTGATGTGGCAAAGTAAGCTTAATAAATTATATTGAGCAATGGGTCATCAAGCTAAAATTGGTAGATTATTCATTTACCAAACATGATTGTTCTAAACCAATATATGTGGGCCTTTCTTAGAGGAGAGGGAAGGATCACTCTAAGGGAGGCTGATTAAACAGATAGCTTCAAGCACAACGTGGCATTTGAGCAGGGCCTTGAGAGACAAATGGGATGTCACTAGACAGAAAGGGTGGTGTCTTAATCTGTTTTATGTTGCCATAACAGAATACCATAGACTGGGTAATTTATAATGAGCAGCAATTTATTGGCTGACAATTCTGGAAGCTGGGAAGCCCAAGATCAAAGTGCTAGCATCTGGCAAGGGCCTTCTTGCTGCATCATAACATGACAGAAGGCATCACATAGAGGAAGGGCAGAAAGGGGGAGAGGGAGAGGCAGCAAGAGGGTTGAACCCCCCTCCCAGGATAACAACCCCATTCCCACAATAAGAAAAATAAAGCCTTCATGACCCAAACACCTCTGAAAGGTCCCACCTTCCAGTACCATTGCAATGGCAATTACATTGCTTGAAGGGGCAAGCATTCAAATCACGGCAGGTGGGAGAGAACTGAGGGAGAGGGAAGGACAGAAAGCCAAGGTGCATGCAGGGATTGCAGGATGGAGACCACTCAGATGATCTGGGCGACAAGGTTGAAAAGATGAGTGGGGGGTAAAAAGTGAAGAGTTTCAAATGTCAATCTGCACTTTGCATGCAAATCCACAGTGGCTACTGGACAGCCTGTTACTTTTCTCAGTTTAGAGTCTAAGGTTCTAAGTACAATACAAACTGTCACAATAAGAGGGCGGATTAGAATGCATTTCGAAGCTGCTGCGGTTCCCTAGTAGCAGCACAGAGCAGGAGTCTGCCTCGGCATAGGACCCATGCCATGTCACGTGAGAGTCTCAGCCCTGTCCACATCTGAAAACACTCAGAACTCAAGGTTGGAGACTGTAAATCTCTCAGTTAGCTGGCAGTCTTTGGTGTGATGCATTCATGCCAGATTCTCAATAGCAGTATTCCCAGGCCCCATTTTTCTGGGTGCCCAGGAACTATGTGAGTGTGAGCCTGGGACACGTCAGAATATGTCAGGCCAAGCTTCTTCATGTCCTCTGCGGTCTGCCAGGTCGGGACGCGTCTGTTGTAGGTCATCACCATGGCTTGTTTATGAACTGGCCGAGTGCCTCAGCCACATGAGGGCAGGTGTGTGGGAGGGTGTTCTGATTCTTTTATCTGGGTACTGGGTTTGCTCCCATTTCTTCTTGGGAAGACAAGAAACTAAGGTGCTTTGTATCAATACAAAGTAAGAGTTGTTGGTTAATGTCAAAAAAAAAATAGGAAAAACGCATTTGTGTGAAGATACTCCTTGCCTTCCACATGCAGTCTTTCTCTTTGCTTAGTTTCACCTCTAGTTCCTGGGTCCAGTGGAGCAGGTGGCGACAGGGAGTCCCGTCACTACCCACACTGCAGCCTCACTGCACACTATGCACATGGACAAGTTCCACCCAGTGGACCTTCTACATCTGCAGTCCAGAGTCGGCTTCCCATTGCTATCAGGCGTCCAAGTTCAATGAGCTCATCTTCTAATTATTAAACAAAACAAAACAAAATGCCAGTTCCTCTAGGCCATGTTTTGCAAATCACCCTCCCTGCTTTGTAGAAGTGGCTCTGATGCACTTGAGGTTGGGATAAAAGTTTGTTTTTAAAAAAATCCTCATGTTGAGTTTAAGAAAAAAACCTTGTCAACATCACAGCATGAAACAATTAACAAGTTAAGATAACCAGTCAAGTTTTGTCATGAATATATGCGTTGAGATCTTCAGAAGAGAGTAACAATCATTTTCAAAAGATGTCTCATTACCAATAGTAAGTTTCAGTAATCGCAAATTAACTTCCTGACTTTATTTCTGAACACTTTCAGAATGACCTCATTTCGCAGAGGTGTATTATTCTCCTACTGTATGCATGGCTCTGCGCGGGTTACCGAGGGAAAGGTCACTACACTACCCCAGGGAGTGTGCAACCCAGCTGGGAGATAAGACAAGCACGCATGACATTTCAGTAGCAGCTTCAAACAGTAAGTGTCCGCTCTGCTCTCTGCCCAGCCACACCCCCGCTCTCATCCTTCTGGATCCAGCTGCTACCCCACCTCCTTCGTGATGAGGTCCTCAGCCTCCCAGGCGGCCCCTTTCATCGCCTGCCCTGACTTTCCTGGCCCACATGGCCACTTCCTCCCGCACAGCCTTGGCCTGAGACTTGATTGTCTTGTGTGTGCTACATTTGTTCCCTGGCTGGACTGCATTCTCTGGGGGAGCAGAGGTTTCCCATTTCCTTTACATTCTCCTCAACAACTAGCACCTGGAAAAGGCTCACTAGTCAAATAATAAAGCCCAGGGCTCAGCCCACAAGACTTGTGAGCAACTATTTACACCCATGGCAGCCTAGAGAGGAGTAGGGGCAACCGGGAGAGCAGAAGGAACTTGAAGAAGTCAATGGCAATGGCTGTGGCCTTGACAAGCAGGAGGCTCCGAATGTAATGGTCAGTGGGTTAACCATCATCACACTGAGGCCATTCCTAACCAGCCCAGCGCGAGTTCTGAGCTAATTTCTGAACACACGAATAAGCAAAAAGCACCTCAATGACAATCCCAGGTGCTCCTAGATTGTCCAGTGGTATGATGCTGGAAGAGACACAGGAATCTTTTGAAATCTTTGTTTTCTCCTTGGAACCTTTCAATAAAGATAATTATGATGAAGCCAGAGATCCCTCATGCTTATCTTTGTGTGTGTGTGTGTGTGTGTGAGTCGGAGTCTCACTCTGTCGCCCAGGCTGGAGTGCAATGGCACAATCTCGGCTCACTGCAACCTCTGCCTCTCGGGTTCAAGCGATTCTCCTGCCTCAGCCTCCTGAGTAGCTGGGATTTCAGGTGCATGCCATCATGCCTGGCTAATTTTTGTATTTGTAGTAGAGATGGGGTTTCACCATGTTGGTCAGGCTGGTCTTGAACCCCCGACATTGTGATCTGCCCACCCCGGCCTCCCAAAGTGCTGGGATTACAGGCGTGAGCCACCGCGCCCGGCCCCTCATGCTTATCTTAAATTGCTATTAGTTTTATGCTCTGATGCTAACAATGTTTTTACGACATAAATATTTTTTAAAAATCAACTTGTATCTCAATCTAATGTGCCTAAGAGCCATGTCTATATTTATGAATCGAGATGAGTCATGGCCATGGCAGTAGCAGCCCTTTGTGTCTGCTGGAAACGGGTTTCTACTTGCTACCCAGCTTCCACATAAGTAGCTTTTAAAAACCACCAACATTGGAGTCGGGTTTCAGTTAGCTGTAGTTTTAGGTTCTGATCATCAATGGCCTTACTGAGATGTTTATATTGGAACAAAAATTGTAGTTCATTGAAATGAATAAACCATGGCAACTTTTAAGCTGCAGAATCTTGCCAATGTGATCAGAAGAATTTTTTGTTGTTGTTTTTTGAGACACGGTCTTGTTCTGTTGCCTAGGCTGGAGTGTAGTGGTGTGATCACGGCTCACTGCAGCCTTGATCTCCCAAGCTTAAGAGATCCTCTCACCTCAGCCTCCAGAGTATCTGGGACTATAGGCATGCACCACCATTCCTGGCTAATGTTTATTTTTCATAGAGAGGAGGTACCACTAAGTTGCCCAGGCTGGTCTTGAACCCCTGGACTCAAGCAATCCTCCTGCCTCAGCCTCCCAAAGTGCTGGGATTCCAGGCATAAGCCAGGCCCAGCTGATCAGACAAATTTGTATTCTGATTTGTGACAAGGTGTGGAGGGCTCTGTGGGCTCCACAGATCTAATGACCCAACATAGAGAATTTTTGTGCCTTCATCAACTACTGAAGAGTGACCTTGTGGAAATGTGAAACATGGCCTCAGTCATGGGTATTTTATATTGGTTGAGTGCAAGGAGTTTTGAATTAAAATGTATTTGCTGCAATTCAGAAGCATAACATTCAAAATTTTTCCTGCAAATTGTCTCACAGCCTTAAGGAAAAGCTTTATATTTTATGGAAAGCGTTTTCTTTGTGATCCTGGATCCACTTATGCAAATAAGGGCCAGTTCCTGAAGCTCTATATTTCATTTTCTCAAATTCAGTCCTATAGAAGAATGAGTAACTGCATCCTTCCTACTTCATTGTGTGTTTTGAGAACTAATAAGACATGGATGAAGCATCCTGAATTTAGGAAAGCTGTTGTCAAAATGCCTTGTGCAGGTCAAGGTCACTGTGTTTAGAGAGAACAGCTATGTGTAATATGCTACTTTCCAATTAGCATGGCCAAGGACTCAGTTTCATCTAATGGAAAACCTTCAAACTGTCACAGGTAGCTGAGAGCTTAAATCACTACTAACTTCCTCGCTTTTCCTCAGAAAAATAACATAGCCTACCATATTCTTTGCTCATTAGACCTATTTTCCAAAGCTACACCCACCGCTGCAACTCTCTTTTGAATGATGATGTGGTTTGGCTGTGTCCC
>NW_016804646.1:6086432-6099843 GCF_001698545.2 Rhinopithecus bieti
GGATTACAGGCTTGAGCCACCGCGCCCGGCCTCCCCCATGTTGTTCTTGTGGTAACGAATAAGTCTCACGAGATGGGGTGGTTTTATAAATGAGAGTTCCCCTGCACAAGCTCTCTTGCCTGCTGCCATTTAAGACGTGCCTTTGTTTCTCCTTTGCCTTCTGACATGATTGTGAAGCTTCCTCAGTTATATGGAACTGTGAGTCTATTAAACCTCTTTCCTTTATAAATTACCCGGTCTTGGGTATGTCTTTACTAGCAGCATGAGAACAGGCTAACACAAGTGACTTCTAAGCTTTCCCCATCTTCAGAAGTCTTGACGCCTAAACTAGAGACGAGTTTTTTTGGCTCTTCTTGCAATTCACACTTAGAGCAGGACTCATCTTTATATTTGTGGCATACAGTTAAACTTCAAAACGTATCTTCCTAAATTGCATGGTTTCCTTCTGCTGGTTCCAGTTGAGTGTATCTGGCTGAGGACAAGCAGACCAGATTCATTTGCTGTCTTTTACACTTTTACCTCTTAGGAAAACTATTCTTTGAGACTTTTTATGAACTCCTTCAAAACAAGCTGTAACATATTTCTTCACAGTACTTGAGCTTTAAAAAAAAAATTGGAGATACTTTTTGCTGACATGGTTTTCTGACTCAGTTTACCTTGACACAGTGAAGCTCAAGCAAAAGCACAGGTGAGCCCCAGGGAGGCCCTCTGCAGACTCTTCCACTCTCACTTGATATTTCTCACACAATGTTCCTCTCGCAGACTGCAAATCACAACAAAATTCCAGGTGACAATGTATTCCCTAATTTCATAGGCCTTTACATATCTTGCTATTACTGAGCTGAGGGACATAGGGAAAGACGAGGTATTCTACTGATCAACACCCACTTATTGAGCAATAGATGCAACACCCACTTATTGCATCTTGGTCAATGCTGTGAATGATACCAAAGAGGTAGAAGAAGATATTTTTATATCTTATGGCAGTCATGAAGGGTTTTGGTTTAATGTAAGAATAATCATACCACTTGTCTTAGTCTTTTCAGGCTGCTATCATAAAATACCATAAATTGGTGGCTTATAAACAACAGAAATGTCATTCTCACAGTTCTGGAGGCTGGGAAGTTCAAGACCAAGGCACTGGCATATTTGGTTTCTGGTGTGGATTGCTTCCCAGTTCATAACCAGTGCCTTCTTGCTGTGTCCTCACCTGGTAGAAGGGGTGAGGCAACTCCCTGAGCCTCTTTTTTTTTTTTTTTTTTGAGACGGAGTCTTGCTCTGTCGCCTAGGCAGAAGTGCAGTGGTGTGATCTCAGCTCACTGCAACCTCCACTTCCTGGGTTTAAGTGATTCTCCTGCTTCAGCCTCCCAAGTAGCTAGGACTACAGGCGTGTGCCACCATGCCCAGCTAATTTTTTTGTATTTTTAGGAGAGACGGGGTTTCACCATTTTGGCCAGGCTGGTCTCGAACTCCTCACCTCAGGTGATCCGCCTGCCTCAGCCTCCCAAAGTTCTGGGATTACAGGTGTGAGCCACCGCGCCCAGTCTGGGCCCCTATTATAAGGGCACCAATCCCATTCATACAACCGCCTTCTGAAAGTTCTGCCTTCTCATACCATCACCTAGTGATAAGGTTTTAGCATATGAATTTGGAGGAAAACATAAACATTCAGTTCATTGTACCACTTATGAGTTTTTAAATGACTGATATATGCAAAGAAGCTAGGACGGTGTCTGGCACATATGGAAGCATTCAATAAATGGTAGCTATTATGATTATTAATATTAATACTTCTCTCCCTGCCAAGATAGTTATCAAATTTTCTTTAAAATTGTAGGTGAAGCTATTACCCATTTGAACATCCAAAGCCTCTTTTATAAACAATAGAAAGTATATAATAATAAATGAAAATGAATATTAATTATTCTATTTATATTTATATTTATTAATCATTATATTACAGATATCCTTGTTATATATTAATACATTTCTACCATGCATTATATATTTTAATTAATGTATTTATGTTTTATAATATTAATTATATAATGATTTTAATAATTATAAATTTATATTTATATACAATAGTATAAATTTTTACTTACAATACTGAGTATAAAAACAAGTTTAATGTTGACGTATTGAAGATATAATGTGAGACCACGAAAATGTAAGCCCCACACATGAACATTTTTGATTTTCTAACAGCCATACTAAAAGCCAGAAGACTTAATAAGTGAAACGTAATTTTAATTAATATATTTCTTATTTAATCCAAATACCTCAAAATACTACAATTTCCATGTGCAACAATATCATGAAGTTTACTTAGCCGGGTTATTCCCCTTATTTGTTCATAGCATGTCCTTTCAAGATTCAGGTATTTTTTACTCCTTAACCAGCACATTATTATTCCTATGAGCCATGTTTCAAATGCTCACAGCCGATTGTGGCCACTCAATTCCCGTAATGGAAAGCACAAGCTCTAATGGTACTAATTATAACTGATAATTCATGATGTAACCCACTGTTTGTTGTTTCTTTCTTATTGCCATTCGGCTTGCCCACGAAATCTCCAAAGCCTCTTTAAACTCTGTCCGCTCTTCGTGTCTACAGAATCTCTCATCTGAGTTCTTCTAAAATTTTATTTCTCTCCTTCTAAATGGATATTAATACTTGTTAATATGTTCGCTTAAAAGAATAACTTAATAACCCGTAATGATAATTGACTTTTGTAATAAATAATGGTACTGATGTACCCCACATTCACTGTGTGGCCAGGCTCAGGGCGTTGTGATTTACGTTGGTTACCACACAGGCAAGACAATGGTAACTAGCGCCCATGTCTGATTCTCCAAGTCCCATCCAACCAACCTAACTCTTAAAGACTTATAGCCTGATCATGAGCAACCACTCTGTTGCCAGGAGCATCACATACCTCCATCCTTTAGTCTGGGAGGAAAACCCTGCAGGGCATTACGATATTATTCCTATTTCACAGAATGGGATCGAGGCAAGGTTAGCTTCCTTAGTTAAGATAACAGCGTAATAAAACTATCAGAGCCAACCACGTGAAGTCCCAATACCGTTCTGTATCCTCTCTGCTTCATTTAATGTAAAATCACCCTCAAAGATTGAATTCCTTTATGAGGTCAAAACAACTGCAAAGTTATTCCCATGGGTAATAAGTACAATTTTGAGTCCTCTTATGAGCCAGCCACTGCCCCCAGTCTGGGGATACACAGGTGAAAGATGGAAAAAAGATTCAGGAGCTCAAATGAAAGTGAAGAAAAAATGCCACAGACATAATTGGGGAATTCTTTACTGGATTTTGCATAGCAGGTGCTAAAGCAAATAATCACAATAACATATCTAGAGTAAGACAAAATGAGAAATAAATCAGAAAAAAAAAAAAAAAAAAAAAACAGTTTCAAGCACTAGAACTCTGAGTGCAACTACGAGAAATGTAACATACTCTGGTTGCAGCCCTGCTCAAGCCTAAGATTCCTGCTAGTGCTCTCCTCTAATGTCTATGTGGTGTTCCCACGAGCCGTACAAAAGCACAATGCTGTGAGAGGAAGACAAGTGCCACGATTCTATCTCGGAAAAAAAGCACCAACAGCTGAGACTCAGTGCCTCATCAGCTAAAAGATCCTGGTGGCTTACAGAGTTCCCAGCATGAAATTTATATGGGCTCCTCCTTAACATCGTGCAGGCCCTTATTAGATGCATTTCCTCAAGTTTGAACACACTCATGCTGTTATCAAACATAGTGAAAGCAAAGATACTCTTATTTGGGTGCTAGCCATCCATTTAGCTTCCCCTCTCAATACATCGAACTTGACACAGACTTTGCACAGCAACCATATTAGAATCTTCTGCCATGGTAAAAATATGCTTCCACTCATACGACTTTTAGTCCAGAATCCTGAATGTGGTTGTAAGGAAGAGAGCTCTATGATACAAGGAGCAAACAGGAAGCGAAGTACAGAAAATGATTACACTAAAAAAATGTTTGAACAGGAATTACCAGGGAGTATTTTTTGGCATGCCAACTCCTTAATTTCTATTTCAAGATCAGATATAATCCGTAAAATAACATAGTTTTAAGCCTAACCTTTAATGACAGCTGCGGCTGTCATGGGGCTCATGACTGTTCCTAACATTTGGAAGCTGAGGGTGGAGATTGCTTTGAGCCCAAAGTGTCAGACACCTGGGCAACATAGCAAGGCCCTTGTCCCTAAAATTATTAAAAAAAAAAAAAAAAAAAAAAAAAAAAAAGAAAGAAAGAAAGGAAAAGAAAGCTGGGCATGGTGGTCTTAAATTATTTAAAATAAAAATGCTGGGCATAGTGGTCTGCACCTTTAGTCTCAGCTACTGGGGAGGCCAAAACGAGAGAATCACTTGAGCCCAGGAGGTCAAGGCTGCAGTGAGTCATGATCACACTACTGCACTTTAGCCTGGGCCACAGAGCAAGATCCTCTCTCAGTCAATGACATCTCATTTTTCATGCTGTAGTGTCCTTAATTATCCTTCCAAAGCTAATAGTTTTGAAGGTGTTCCTTCCCATGAAATTTGATGTGAGCAAATCACAGTTTTCCTGGAGGATTCTGTGATTCCTGTATGTGTATTTAAGACAGTTTTCTGTCCAGACTATTTTGGCTTCGAGGAACAGAAGCATCCTTGAACCAACTCAGGAAAAACAGGGCTTTTCATAAGGACACAAGAGGAATGGAAGTGGAACCTGACAGAAGGCAGGTCAGGGGCTGATGCTCAGCCTCATGGAGACTTGGCCCCTCCTTGCTGTCCCTTGTCTCTCCTGGCCAGCTTCCTCCACCTCATAACAGCCTTATGGACTCATAGTGCATGGTTCAAACTCTCACTCCTGACAGACATCCTTTCAGCTGCTGCCCAGCATTTGCCAGCGCATTTTCCTAACAGAGATTATGGTTTTGGCCCAGCTGACTTTCAGTGCGATATATCCCTGGCCAGCTTATGGATTTGTTTGTCTCAGGCCAGATGCCTGTCCAGCTGGTTATGGCTTGGGAGGCTGGGGGAAGATGGAGATGATGGAACACCACACCTGTCTGCCCAGCCAGCAGGGATCCTCAGTGGGTAGTTCCCTTACGGGTGTTGTGTGGATGATGTTCTAAGGCTTGCTTTGTCCAGTGCAGACAGAAGTGAAATCACAGGGTATGCTAATCAACTAAGAAACATCTAGGAATCAGGCATCATGTCTAAAGTAGAGAAGATTTTTAAAAATGAAATGCAGATGGTAAGAAATTAACATGTAGGTACTTGACACTAAGTACAGTGTGGGCATTTTACATGCATTATTTCACCTAAGCTTCCCAAATGTGCTGCAAAATAAATGCCATGACCCCATTTTCATTGATAGAATGGAGGCTTAGGGACATTACCTATGTCACTATGTGACTCAAAGTCACAGACCCAGTAAGTGGTGGAGCCAATATTTGAACCCATGCATACTTAACCCCAAAATTATTTCCACTATAAAACATACCAGATAGAGGGCTATTAATATCATTCTAATCTACTTGTTAAAAATTATAAACTGGGGGTATTCCCCTATTCCTTTGCAGAACCCTGGTTATGAATGGGCTTTGCCCATATTAACATGAATGAGAAATAACTCAGAGGTGACTTGAAAGCACTATAAAATCATTAACAATAAATCACTGGACTATAACAATGTGAATACTTATTACTTGGAAAAGGACCAAGCCCTTAAAATAATTCATTTTAATCTACCATAAGAAGGATTCAGTACAAACAACAGTCCATCTAACAAGTGACTGAACCAGTCTGCTATTGTAACTCCTCTTTAAATGTCTTTCAAGCTGAGCCTAAGAAAATAATAGTATTGACTTAATTGCACTTTGATTCAAAAGTGCTCTCACAAGCTTATGTCATTATAATGCAAATATCAGTTTAATTAACCATATTAATAAGACGCTGTGTTAAGCACTGCAAGAAATAAAATATTTTAAAAACGCAGACCTACTAACCCTTAAAGATCTCTGAACAAAATGAATCTAAAATGTAGCAAAATGCCTAGTGTTGATCTTCTCATGCACACTATAACAAGAACGTATACTGTTTCTTGGGTAGAGATGGATGAAGAAATACTGCTATTCATCTTTTTTTTCTATCCCATTAAAAACTAGCATTGTCAGACTGAAGTATTGTTTTTGGCTAAATAGCTTTACAAGATTAAAAAAGCAAAGGCGGATACAAAATGATCTTTAAATATCAAAGCTTAAGCATAAGAATATATAACACTTTAGAACTGGCATCATACCATGAATCATCACATATAGCTATCATCATGTAATTCTACCTTCGCTGTTCCAAATGTCTTTGGCTTTCAGCTTTGAAATGACCAGAGCCTCTGGAGATTTTACAGCTGCAGTAACTTTAAGCATAAGAGTTCTTAGCTAAAAGCAACAAATGTGAATTCTGGCATGTTTAAGTAAAAAGGGAATTTATCTTTTAAAATACTAGCACCAAAAGACACGTACAAGAGTGTTCATAGTGGCACTATTCATAGGAGTCACACCTGGACCCAAGCCAAACGTCTATCGACGGTAGAATGGATAAATGGATTGTGGTATGTATATCCTTCTAATGGAAAACAGCACCTCAGTCAGAATGAACCAGCTACAATGATGCGAACCAGAAGGAAACTTCTCACCACAAAATACTGAGTCAAAAAAACCCAACACTGGAGAGTACACTGTATGATTCCACTTCAAAACAGGCAAAACTAGATTATGAGCAAGCCATTTTCTGAGAAGTCACAAGAGTGATTACCTTTGGGGATCAGTGTGCACTGATACGGGGTGCAAAGGGGGTTTCTAGGGTCTTGTTTCTCACTATGAGTCCTAATAAGGATCTGTTTGCTTGGTGAAAATTAGGCCACATTTGTATAATTCGTGCAGCCTTTCATATGCATATTAAAATAAATAATTTGATATCAAGAATAATGCATGGCTTCAGCCTGGCCGGGAGGGCCAGAAAACCAGGTTTGGGGTTTCATGGATAGGAACAAATGCCCACAGGCTGCTGCAGAATTGGTCCAGGGAGGATGCTGGTGCCCTGTTACAGGCCCATCCTGCTAGCCCACACTGCCCCTAGCCACATCGCAGCACTGCCGCTGGGCAGATGCCTCCCACCTGTCTCCTGATTCTACACTTGGCACAGGTGTGTCTGACAGTGGAACACAGGACACAGCCCTGGGCTGGGGGCTGGGATTTTCAACTTCTATAGCAGCGAGACTCAGAAGGTAGGAAGGAATGTTTAGGCAGGCAATGGACAGCAAATGCATCCTAACACATCCGCACGGGACTTTGTTCTAGGGTAGACGCACATTCAGATGACTCCTGGAAATTTCTAACCTGGCTTCAGATACGTGGAACCACTCAAAAGAAGTTGTCCCACATTAGGTCTAGAGACACGTCGCTGGGTGTGAATCAGATGTAGCAGCCGTGGTGGTTTGGAAGTCAGTTGTTAAAAAGTATACTTCGTTGTATAGAAAGTCACATTTGGCCCATTTGGATGGTTTGTTAGGACTATTTCTTTAAATACATTTTTATTTTAGAATAGTTCTAGATTTATATAACCACTGTGAACTCACAGCGTGGAGAGTTCCTGTAACCTCCACACACAGTTTACCCGGTTAATAACATCTCAATTAGTGTGGTACACTTGTCACAATTAATGAGCCAACACTGATACATTATTATTAACTAAAGTAAACAGGGGTCCCCTCACAGATACCATAGTACGTTTAATTATCATGTATCCTTAGGTACCTCTTGACTCTAATAGTTTGTCAGGTTTTCCTTGATTTTTGATGACAGTTTTAAGGAGTAGTGGTCAGGTATTTGGTAGAAAGGACATCAGTTGGGGTTTGTCTGATGTTTTCCTCATGGTTAGACTAAGGTTACGGGTTTTTGGAAGGAAGATCACAGAGGTGAAGGGCCCTCCTCATCACATCCTATCAAGGGCACGTATCACTGCTGGCATTCACCTTGACCACCTGCCTGACAGTGTTTGTAGGTTTCTCAGTGTAAAGTTACTCTTTTCTCTGTTTAGTACACTTTGGAAGGAAATTACTATACAATGAGCAGCCTGCATTTGCAGAGAGGAGAGTTATGCCTCACCTCCTTAAGGCAGGGAGTATCTACCTAAGTTATTTGTAATTCGTGAGCAGGTGAGCTTTAGGACCATTTTTTATTACCTTCTACAATGTGGAGGGTATTGTATCCCAAATAACCAGTCAATCTGATACAATGTTTCTTTTTTTTTTTTTTAAAAGCATTCCAGTTATGTAGTTTATAGTTATTTCTAAAATAATTGATGAATTTAGAAAAGACCAGAGTAAGTTGTTTTTCTGTGGTATTTTGAATCCACCAGGCCTTGTAATCCTAAACTCCAAACATAGCTATACAATGGTGTATTTGATGTTAAGGGATGGGAAACATGTATTTAGCAAGTACTGAAGAGGGGTTTCAATTATATCAACACTTTACATGTTTCAGACATTTTGACAGTTGACTTTTATGAAAGTTTCTCAATTTGTAGACCTTTAATTATGACAACGTGAACCCAGTCTTTACCAGAATGAATACTACTAGAGAGAAATGAATGTACATGACTATGTTTTTTTGATGGGGAAGGGGAATAGGTTACTTTTAAAGATTGATAGGTTTATAATCTGTGTATCATCCCAGCTTCCAGCTTCTTCTCTATGTGAAATCTGGGCTTATTGCTGTGCTACAAAAAAATTTCTGTGCAGGGTTCACTGTCCATACAAAATACTTCACCATTTTTATATATTTTGCATTTGTATGTAAAAGTTTACTAACATTTATTTCTGAACAAATTTCAGTTTTTGCACTTTAAACTGTTCATGTTCCTCTTCTTGAAGTACATTCAAATTGAGACACATCATACCATAAACATATTGTATTTGGATTTTCTCTGTCATGTTCCTGAGTGATAAGAGCAGGCGTTTTTAAACCTGGGGAATGCGGCTCTGTAGACCCCATCCTCAGAGCTGGGGCAGACCAAGGGAGAGAGTCTTAGGGCCTGAGGATAGAAAGGGCCAGAGGTGAGGAATGGAGAAGCAAAAGTACAGTTGAGAAAGCAATAAAGATTCCAACCTCTGAGTCAAGAGTAATAGGAACTAAAAGGAGGGTCAGGATAGTCAACAGAGACAGGAGAAAATCAGGCTACAGTAAGCATGAAGACACCAGCCAAGCCTCAAAGAATGAATGTGTGTTGGAACGTCCTTCCTCTTCTTTGGGGCATCCTACGAGCCACTGACTTGACTGAGATGCCAGGGGAAACAGATGCCCTGTCCTTGGGTTAAAATGGATTCTTTCAGTCCCAAACCTCTACCCACTGCAGTTAACTCTACTGATAACAGCAGGCAGGCACCCCCAGGGCACCACAAAATAAGCATGAATTTGTGGAGTGTAATCGGCATCCTAGATATGAGAGAATTCTTAGGAAAGACTGAAAAGAAGGTTAACAAAGTCTTTTGGCCGTTTTCCAGTCCTGACTTGTAAAATCAACACAGCTGAATTTTCAAACAAGAGCTCCCATTCTTCTGCACACTACCATCTCTGAGGACTAACCTTTGATATTTCAGGCTTGGCTGGAAATTAGTTAATTGCCAGGCCTACTCACATTACTTGGAACAAAAAAGTGTTTTGGAAATAATGTTAGAAAATACCTTTAGGGTAGTGCATAGAACTGTTGGGTCTTAAAGATGCATTTAGTGTGCATTTAATGAATGGCAGTTTGACATGAGTTGGACTTCACTGGTTTCAAGGGAGGCATAATGATAGTCTTGCTCTTTTGAAGAATAGACTCCTAGCACTCAGTCATAATAATGAAGGAAGTTAGAAGATGATGAGTAGATGAATGTGTGTTTGGAAACTATTAGGTAGGTTAAAGGGGAAAGTTAAGCTCAAGCTTCAGTATACTTAGGTGTCCCAATAAAAGTTTGAATCTAGGCTGTTAGAAGCACCTGTGTCTCTGGGTCCCAACAAGGGTTTAATATACATGTAATGACGAGCTATCACACAGATGTTTAGCACAGCGTTTATCATGGCTTGTAAGATGCAAGTATTTCTGCTTAGCATTTTAAACAGGCTTGGAACATAAATAAGGCACAGATAATTGGGTAATACAGAAGCCAACTTTATACTGCCCTGTAAACACTCTCAAATGTCACCAGGGCAAATTTTCCTGGCAGAAGCATCTGCGAAAAAGTCTGGCCCTTACAGACTCCTCCGGCCCCACCGTCACCATCTGCCTCTGTGGGAACAATGAAGCTCCCTGTGGGGGAGGGTGGCAAAGAAGGAAGGCTTTTTGTTCAACGAATACAAGACTGATAAGGCAAATTTTCCTATCTAAAAAGAGTATGAGGAGTTGGAGAAGAGGTCTTAAAAAGTCCCTTCTTCTTCCTCATTCTAAATCAGCAGAGACTTCAAGATTTTCACAATCACTGTCAGGTTGGCGACATTGTCTTTCTAGGTTGTCTACTTTTTCAATCTCCAGTGATTCATCAAGACCCAATGGGAAAACATGTAGCAGCAGTGAGCACCGAGAAGCTAAAGCACAGAAATGGTATGTAATGGTATGACTTGAGCAGATTATAACAGAAAGCAGTTAGAGTAACTGAATGAATTGCTTTCTGGTAATGGCTCTAGGATATGGGTTCTTGAGTTGGTTAGAATCACAGTCCCAAGTCAATGGAAACTACTGGTGTACAATTCATTCGGCAAACTGAGAAGCTACTAATCAGGCCTTGTGCTAGCTGGATAGGAAGGTGTAGTGGAAGGGGCTATCAAGGAGAAGAAGATGAAGGCTCTGCCTTCAAGAATATAAGAGCAAAAGCTAATGAAATGGAAAAATAAGTAGAATACACATCTCTCTTTTAATCACAAGACATTTTGGGTATTAATAAGTGACAAGGCATCCAGAAAGGGGTCACCAGGATGACAAGGAGATGAGAAACCACATCACAGAAAGAACTAACAATCAAAAGAACAGGGGTTTGTCTTCCTGAAAATCAGAATACTACCAAGGACTCAGGATTTGTATGTGCATGGCAACAGGTATATGTGGGGAAGGGCAGTATCATTGCTATTCTGGAATATTTGAAAACACATATGAAAAAGCCTTACTCTGTGTTCTCGGGGTAATAAGACAGCAAATGGCAGGAAGCAGGGGAGTGATGCTCTCAAACCACTTCATTGGCTTCTCCGCCTTCCCCAGGCCCCTGCAATTAGGTAGGGCCATGTGACTAGTTCTGGCCCATGGGCTGTGGGTAGAAATAAGGGGTTTCACTTCCAGACAAGGCGTAGAAGAGATGTGAGCTGTTGATGACTGCAGTGCAGATTGTGACATGCTGACTGATTCCCAAACAAAACCCACACTATTAGAACTGTTCAAATAGGTCACTTACGATTTATGTTGCCTTGCTCTGGAATTGTTCAGTGAGAGGCTGAATTTGGAATACGTCATAGAAATTCCTGGCCGATGTGAGTGAATTTAGTTACTCCTAGGGAAAAAAGGCAGTTTAGGGTATTACCTTTAGCTATACACAGAAATAAATAACTTTTTTTTTTTTTTGAGACAGAGTCTTGCTCTGTCTCCCAGGCTGGAGTGCAGTGGCGCGATCTCGGCTCACTGCAAGCTCCGCCTCCCGGGTTCACGCCATTCTCCTGCCTCAGCCTCCTGAGTAGCTGGGACTACAGGCGCCCGCCACCAAGCCCGGCTAATTTTTTGTATTTTTAGTAGAGACGGGGTTTCACCGTGGTCTCGATCTCCTGACCTTGTGATCTGCCTGCCTCGGCCTCCCAAAGTGCTGGGATTACAGGCATAAGCCACCACACCCGGCGAAATCAATAACTTTTAAAACAGTTAAGAGAAATCTTGAGTTATAGTTTATAAATATGTAGATGTATATTACTGTCACATGGCAAAGAATTTTCTAAAATTAAAAGAAAAGAAAAATATTGATAAATGTGACTACATAAGATCTTAAAACTTTATATATTATATAATGCCATTATAAAATCAATGCAAATAAGTAGGGGCAATACTTACCCCAAATACAGCATGACATCAATACCCTTACTGCATAAATGGCTTTGCCAGATAACCAAGAAGAATACAAAACTCCAACAGATAAATTGATGAAAGACATGAACAAAAGCCACATCTTTGTAATCCATAATAGACTCATGAAAAAAGGCAGACATCACGGACAAACTCTTCCTACTCTACTATCCAAAAAATTGAAAAATGACTGATACGCAGTGTTGGGGTAGCCACAGTAGACAAGCATTCCTTTTCACAATGTGGGTAGCAGCAAAATTAGTATAGTCTTTCTGGGGAAAATTTCTAATACATTTTCATTTTTGACCATGTAACTCCAGGCCTAGGAGCTTATATTGAAGAATCTAATGATGCATATGATAATTTGAATATAAGCATTATTTTTGATCCTAAAAATTGATACAAACACTCAGCAATCACAGGATACCAAATAAGTAATAGCACTCCAACTCCAATTTTAATTCCCACTACAGAGTAATTAAAAGCCATGTTTGGGAATTATATTTAGTGACATGGAAAACGCTTCACCAAGTAACGCCAAATTAAGAAATAAATACATATGCCTATATATAGTATGTGTTTGAGAGCACACAAGGTATGATTCCAATTCATAAAAAAATCCAAAAATATTAAAAGACTCTTGTTTCTACTGTGTTTTAAAATTCTCTATGCACTTCTGGTTTTCAAATTTTCAATGAAAATATTGCTTTCATAATCAGAACTACACATTTTAACACAATTGATGATATCAGAGCCAATACAGAGTGGTAAGACCTTCATTTTGGGTGAGTGTGTATATTCACACAAACTTTCTCAAAAGCAATTTGGTGATAGGTAGTAAGAGTTCTAAATGTTTGCACCCTTGACTCCCTTTGATTTCCATCATTTCTAGCTAGCTATCCTATACAACCAACTTCCATTGAGAGCTTGGAAGTGATTATCAATACTATATATAATAGTAAACATTTGGGAACCTAGATCCAGTGGAAGAGGAATAATGAAATAAATTACTGCATATCATGGTAGAGGATATGCAGTTTAGTCACTAAAAATAATGTGTGCATAGTGCTTTCAATGACCTAGGGATATATTATACTTATAAAAGAAGGTTCTACATGCCCAACATACATGTATATGTATATACATACATAACATGGTCTCAAATATATAAGAAAAAATGCATTAAAATGCCTCTGGAGGATGGGATTATGAGCAATTTTTCTGTTTCTGTATATTTCTATAAATTTATTTT
>NW_016804646.1:6100164-6126421 GCF_001698545.2 Rhinopithecus bieti
AAAATGCATTAAAATGCCTCTGGAGGATGGGATTATGAGCAATTTTTCTGTTTCTGTATATTTCTATAAATTTATTTTTTTATTTATTATTTATTTATTTATTTTTTTTTGAGACAGAGTTTCACTCTTGTCGCCCAGGCTGGAGTGCAATGGTGCGATCTCTGCTCAGAGCAACCTCCGCCTCCCAGGTTCAAGCGATTCTCCTGCCTCACCCTCCCTAGTAGCTGGGACTACAGGCATGTGCCACCATGCCCGGCTAATTTTGTATTTTTTGGTAGAGATGGGGTTTCTCCATGTTGGTCAGGCTGGTCTCCAACTCCTGACCTCAGGTGATCTGCCCACCTTGGCCTCCCAAAGTGCTGGGATTATAGGTGTGAGCCACTGCGCCTGGCCAGCTCTATAAATAAAAAAAATTTTAAGTTATAACCTAAAATAAAATCCAAGCTCCCCTTGGATTTTTTATTGTTAAAATATTTTCTTTCCAATATAGAAAACAATTTATTCATCTTGCCAACATAAAAAATAATATTAAAGTCTGAGATTTTAATTTTTACCAATAAAGCCTGAGACTTTAATCTTGTTTATATATATGTATATATATACATTTATGTGTGTGTGTGTGTGTGTATATGTGAGAAAGAATGGGTGGTTAGCTCACCAAAGCTACCCCCATCCACATTGCTAGAAGGACAGTCACATCTCGGATCTCAGGTGCTTGACTTATCAGCACCATATGACAGACAGAGGTCACCCCAGCCCCTACTTTCTTCCCTGGCCTTCCAGACACCATCTCTCCCCAGCTCTCCTCCTGCTGTGGGTCACACCTTGTGAGCTTCCTGTGCTAGTTCCTTCCCTCCCCTAACCAGCAAATGCTAGAGTCCTACCGCATTGCAACCTCTGGCTGCTGCCTTGTTTACACCACTTTTGAGATGATTTCTTCTACTTTCGTGGGTTTAAGCAGCCTCTACACTCTAAACACTGATGAATCTTGATACCAGATGAGGCCCTGGGCTCCTACCAGCATCTTACCAGCATGCCTGTGAGGCATCTCCCCTTGGATATCTAATAAACTTCACATGCCCCAAGCTTAATTCCTGCTTTGACCTGCACTCCTTGAAGAAAGAATCAGACAAACAAAGCGCACAGAAACCTGCCCCACCTGCAATCTCTCTTTTCAGTTCATGGCAACCTCATTCTTTGATTTGCTCCAGCCAAAAACTTGGATTTTGTCATTAAAATCTCTTACTCCTCTGAATGCCACGTCCAACCTTTCAGGAAAATCTTCCAGTTCTACCTGCAAGATATAGCCAGAGTCGAACCACTTCTCAACACCCCATGGCCACAGGCCTGGTCTCAGCTGCCAATACCTCCCGGCTGCACCTGTTGCAAGCTGCTCTCCCTGGTTCCCTTTGGCTCCCTCCTGTCTGGTGACCTCAGCCAGATGATTCTGATAACAGGTAGGTCAGATCCTGTCACTCCCCTTCTGAAAACCCTTAGTGCTTCCCGTCTGATCTCACTCACAGTAAAAATCCAACCTTATGATGGCCTAGAGAGGCAGGCAAGCCCTGATCCTCTGCGTGCTCTCTGAGCACCTCTCCCGACTCTCTCCCACCTACCCACTGAGCTCCAGCCTCTTTGGTCTTCGTGTTGTGCTTCAGGCATCCAGGCGTGGTCCTGCCTCAGGGCCCTTGCCCTTGCCGCATCGGCACTGCAACGTGCTTCAGTCTCCTCCCAAATGTCATCTTCTCAGCAAGGCTTTACTTGATTTCTCTCTGTCAAATGCCAGTCCCCAGCACATCTGCAGCCCGTCACTCTGTGTACCTGGCATGTTGCATATTTACTTGTATTTGCTTCTTGTTCCTTTCCGCTCCCCTAGAACGTATGTTCCAGGAGAACAGAGACATTACTTTCTTCTCAGTGCCTAGAACAGCACCTGGCAGAAAACAAGGAGTCAAATATTTGTTGCAGAAACGGGCACTCACTTGAAGTTCAGGACACCCCGTGGCCACAGGCATGTCGTTTGGAGCCTGTTGCTGAGAGTATCTGTAGCTGCCTTATCTCCTTCACAGGACTACTGTGGGACAATGATACACGGAAAAGACTTGAAAACACCTGAAGTCCACAGATGCAAAATGCGAGCCGCACCAAGTCTACAGAAGGAAGCAATTGCTTTATCCTGGGCCAGGAGAGAGGATCTGGTCCTTGACTCAGTGTTCCTTCCCAGCTGCAGGATGGTGCCTAGCTTTGATGTCCTCACTACGCAGTCTCTAAAAGAGCTCCTCAGGTGTGGCAGGCAAAGGGCTCCCTGTAGGAAACAGGAGTTTTTTGTTTGTTGCTTGTTTGTTTTCTCTCTAGATGTCTTAAGTTGTTGGGACTGCTGAGGACAGATCCAAAGAATGTCATAAAGCTTATTTAGGTAGTAGTCATCGAGGTGGGCCAGGCACTTCACGTACATTATCTCTAATCCTCCCAACAATAGCAGCTATCTTTATGCATATTTTACTGAGACAAAAACTGAGAGTGGTCAAATGCCTGGACCAAGCCCTAAGTCTGGGCTTTCTTACTACTATCTCTTATGCCTCCCCAGGTTTAGGAAATTCTTGGACCAGCGCAAAGAAAAAGAAAGAAATAATTTCTCTCTAGTTATTTATTTTGAGATCAGCCCTCGCTTTGTCACCCAGGCTGGAGTGCAGTGGCACAATCACGGCTCACTGTAAACTCCGCCTCCCAGGCTCAAGTGATCCTCCCACCTCGGCCTCCTGAGTAGCTGGGCCCACAGGCACACACCATCATGCCTGGCTAATTTTTTTGTATTTTTGGTAGAGACAGGGTTTCGTCATGTTGCCCAGGCTGGTCTTGAACTCCTGAGCTCAGGCGATCCACCCATCTCAGCCTCCCAAAGTGCTGGGATTAGTGGTGTGAGCCACCGTGCTTGGCTTACAAAAACTAGTTTTCAGAATACACACATTAATGGACTTTACCCTTCTTGTAGTTTTAAACTATACAGAAAATTAAAATTTGCTTCTGTTTAGATTACACATGAAAAACACCCAAGGAACTCATGCACTTGTTCATCTAATAAATGTTTTGGATTTCTTTTCTGTACTGGAACCAGGCTAGGCACTGCAGACATAGCAGCCATCCAAATAGGAAACAATTCTGTCTTCATTTAGTTTACTTTCTAGTGATGAGGACAATAAACATAAGCAAATACATGATAGTGTATTATACACATGATAGTGTATCATGTATTAGAAATACATGATAGTGTATCAGATAGTGTATTAAACCCTAAAAACAGAGCAGGGAAAGTGGAGGAGGGAGTGAGGGGGGACTGCAGTTTTACACAGAGTGGTCATAGCAGGCCTCCTGGGAAGGTGAAAGTTGAGGGAAGTCTTCAGAGAGATGAGGGGAATGGCCATGTGGGTAGGTAGGGAAGGGCATTCCGGGTGGAGGGAGAAGCCAGTGCCTGTATGTTTATTTTTATTTTTATTTCACTTGAAGTTCTGGGATACATGTGCAGAACGTTCAGGTTTGTTACATAGGTAAACATGTGCCATGGTGGTTTGCTGTACCGATCAACCTGTCACATAGGTATCAAGCCCTGAATGCATTAGCTATTTCTCCTGGTGTTCTCCCTCCTCTCGTTCCCCACTGACAGGCCCCAGTGTGTGTTGTACCCCCCCACCCCGTATCCATGTGTTCTCATTGTTCAGCTCCTGCTTAGGAGTGAGAACATTCGGTGTTTGGTTTTCTGTTCCTGTGTTAGTGTGCTGAGGATGATGGTTTCCAGCTTCATCCGCGTTCCTGCAAAGGACATGATCTCATTCCTTTTTAGGGCTGCTTAGTATTCCATGGTGTATATGTACCACATTTTCTTTATCCAGTCTATCATTGATGGGCATTTGGGTTGGTTCCATGTCTTTGCTATAGTGAAGAGTAATGCAATAAACGTATGTGTGCATATATCTTTGTAATACAACGATTTATAACCCTTTGGGTATATACTCAGTAATGGAATTGCTGGGTCAAAAAGGTGAGTGCAATTGTAGGAACTCTGGATTCCACTCTCAAGGAAATGGAGGGCTGTTGGAGTGTTCTGAATAGAGGAGTTAAGTTTCAAAATGTATTTATGTCTTAAAGGAATCACTAAGGATGCTGTACTAAAAGCACGGGTGGAATTAAGGGGCTAGTGAGGAGACCCTAATGGTCATCAAGGTGAAGAAGTAGCCATGACTTGGGTCAGGGTCAGGGGAAGTAGTTATTCTGATGTAATAATGCATAGGATTAGCACACAGGCAAGTTAAGAGACTGCCCTATAAAATACACTTTTCACTTTTAAAAAAGAGCAAAACAAATTCCTTTAACCATCTCGCCTAGTAGGATTTGATTCACAGAAATGTAATCTGTACACATTATTTCATAACACGCTTTCCATGTAAGCAAGTTATACCCATAGTTTTCATCAGAAAGTTGTTATCAAAAAAATGTAAAACAAGAGTTTCTTGTTTGCTTGAAACCTAGCAAGAATATTGCATATTTTCTTTTCTACTTACATTTTCAACACTGAAATGTTCCTAGGGAATCGCAATAAAAGGAACTATGGAAAAAAATATGTCAAAGGTTCCTGCCAGAGTTAAATACATGCATCCATGAGGAAAGGAACTACTGTCTGTGGAATGTCTTGAGAGTTCAAGGAATCTGCCTTCAAAGTTCCTTTGGACAAAGACGCCTCTGAGCTTGCATTCTTTTCTCTGGGGGTATAAATGATGCTTTGCAAAAAGGGGAAACCATTTAGAAGCAGAATCAATGCAAAGCTTTTTAGGGATGGACAGGCATTGGCAACAAAAGAGAGCTTGCAGCACACAGTGAGCGGCTTTGGGGAGAACGCAGGCACTCACGGAGCACACGATGGATGCTGATGTCTTCTTTGGACCCGCTTCTTACCTTGTTCAACCACTGGGGTCATAAGACAATGGGGAGGCACACAGAAAACTGCAAATGCCACTCTTGGATTTATTAATTAATTTTTATTTTTTTGACCTTTGCTCTTGTTTCCCATGTTGGAGTTTCACTCCTGTTGCTGGAGTGCAATGGCGCAATGTTGGCTCCCTGCAACATCCAGAATCAAGCGATTCTCCTGCTTCAGCCTCCTGAATAGCTGGGATTACAGGCATCCACTATTATGCCCGGTTAATTTTTTGTATTTTTAGCAGAGATGGGGTTTCACCATGTTGGCCAGGCTGGTCTCAAACTCCTGACCTCAGGTGATCCACCCACCTCAGCCTCCCAAAGTGCTGGGATTACAGGCGTGAGTCAACATGCCCAAACTTGAATAGATTTATTTCTTATTTATTTCTTATTTCTTATTTCCCAAAATGTTGGGAAACAGTTTAATGGCAATGATACTCAGAGTCTGGGCTTTCTGTTTTTCTAACTTTTTGGTTTTTTTGTTTTTGTAACTCAGTAAAGTGCTTAATGTTTTCTTAGCCTCCTTTGTGCTGCTATAATAGAATACCCAAGACTGGGTAATTCATAAAGAGCAGTAATTTCTTTCTTTTTGTTTTTTGAGATGGAGTCTCTTTATTAAATAACTCCAGCAGGTCTGTCATAAAAACATTGCAAAAAACTAACTGAAAATGTATGGCTGATTCTTAATTATGATCTGAAATGGAACATAGTCCTTTAATTCCTATTTATTGATGCCTACCTGTGCCAGGCAGTCTGCTGACTCTGGGAATGAACAATGAAGAAGGCAAACACCATTCATATCATCAGTTAGCTTACAGACTAGTGAGGAAGGCAGACAAGTAATTAAAATGAAGTGCTACAATGTTCTTGTGGGGACAGTATGGCGCATTATGGGAGCAAGACAAAGATGTAAACAGTGTGTGTGTGTGTGTGTGTGTGGCCGGAGGGGGCTGGCAGGTGGAGGGAAAGCCTCCCCCATCATCTGCCCTCAAAATGGACCCTGTTCCCTGCTCCCATCTCTCTAGCTGTCAGTCTTCTGAGCTCGAGCGCTTCAGTCACTCTTGGCTTCTCTTGCTCCTTCACCCTTCATATCTCATCACTCAACAAGTTCTGCTGATCTAAAGGCTGTCATTTCTGGAGGCCGTCTCACCTTCCACTCCTAATCCATCTAGTTCACTCCTCACCTTGACTACTAGAAGAGTCTCCCAGCTCTTCTCAGGGATCTAGTCCTGCTCTCTTCAATTCTGTCCTCTACACATTGATCTACCCAAAATGCATCTCTGACCACGTGACTCCCCCCGCTTTAAAACTTTTGACGGGCTGCCTATGGGCTAAAGATGAAGTCCAAGTTGATTAAAGCCCCAGAGCCTCCATGCGCCAGCCCCGCCTACCTTTCCAACTCCCCTGCTTGCTCCTCCTTATCTCTCACTCCGTGTGCCAACAGGGCTAAACTACTGATAGGTCCTCTGGTGCACCGTGCTCTTTAGTGCATTTGCTGCTGTGTCCTATGGGCCTGTCCCCGCTGCCAGTACCACCCGCTTCCCACACGTGTCTTCCCCCTGCTTGGTTGGCCACATGCTGGTGCTCATCCCCTTTGACTCAATTCGGGCGTCTTCGCTTAGGAAGCCTTCCCTGCCTGCCCCACCCAGACCAAGTTTCTCTGTGTTCTCGGAAAACCCTGTGCACACACTAACATTTGCATATTCTAAACTCTATTATAATCATTTCTCTATGGCTCAGTTTCCCTCCTTAGCTTTTTTTTTCCTTCTTAGTTTTTGACCTCCTGGAGGACAGGGATTACCTCCTTCATCTTTGCATGCCTCACCCCTGGCATGGTCCTGATAGAGAACAGGAGGTCAGGACACATTTGTTTAATGAAAGAATGGCTGTTGCAGGTATTACATGTGGTTAATTCTCATCTCAAATGAGTGTGATATTAGTATATGAGCGAGTAAAATAAGGGGGCTTTGGTTTCCCAAAAGAGGACTCCCAAAGAGGAATCATTGTTTTAAGATTCCTGAAAGTTGCTGATTTCAACGAGGTAGGTAATAATATATACATTTGTCTATGTTTAAAAAACACAATGGTTCCCAAGGTTTCATTACAAAGGAACTATAAAATCAATATATACTCTGTTGAATCATTTTAAGTGCTAAAATATAGCACAACACCAGGCCTGAGTCATCATTTAACTTGTTTCTGGAGTAGTTGGAGGTAAGCAAACTGGTAGGAGACTGGCACCTGGGCTGGTTCCGTGAATGACACACTGCCTGCTCATATCATCATTCAAAATAGGAGATTACCAAAACAACACGCATTAGCTTCAGATACCCCAGGCATTTGCTCCTTTCTCCTAAGTAGGTGTGCCTATCTTTAAAAGCAGTTATTTTTGCAACCACTCTAGGGAAATTTAAAGAGGTCTTTGGAAGGAGAGAAATCCCAGGAAGTGTTTGGCCAGCAAGCAAAGGCCAGCTAGATTTTAAATGATTGCCAAAGACAGCAAACTACCTACACATAATCTACAAAGTTTGTAAATGAAAATTGACCGCACTCCTCTAACCATATGTAATTTGAACTTCAAATTACAAACTATACAATCACTATGAAGAAGTCTGTAAATTTTTTTTTTTTTGAGAGGGGAAGGGAAAATAAGCATTTTATCATGAAAAGTACCGTAGATACCACTTCTCTTAACAAAACATGCTTAGTTTTAGCACAGTGACTATTTGGAGATTTTTACACTGTACTTCAGTCGTGTTTATTTATAATATGGGTATGGGGTAAAATATCAAATCACAACACATTATATACATCCATGTGAACCTTTCCTCTCTGCCCAGAGCTATTTCTGCCTTCCTTCTTAAGCCTAAATTTAAAAAGTGAGCTTGTCAAACCGTGATGAATTGTTACCTGAATGGCAAAGAACTTGCTAACTGGAGGTAGCTTCAGTCTTCTTTGAGTATTCTTTTATGTAACAAATTGAATATACTCTTTGTACTTCTGTACCCTCGAAGAAAGGGGAACGTTTAGCAAAACAGTTGGATTATTCCCAAGAAAGCTTGAACACATTTTCTAAAACATTTTTTAAATGAAACATTGCTCTTAACCTAAAAAAATGAAACAGTATAGTTTGGCACAGCACTCATCTAAAAATAGGTCTTTGGTGAATAAGCTTTCTGCCCATAACACTGAGGCTGTGTGTTGTGCACTTGCGTGCACATGCCCAGAGGTGCTTGCGTGTTGTACCATGTAGTTGGAAAATAGTAACTTTAGCTAAAAAACAAACAACCCCCCCCCAAAAAAAACCAGATTTTAAAAGAGGCCTTTGGTGTAATTCCTTAACAAAAACTAAAACTTAAATGTTTGTTGAAACGCTTTCAAGAAATTGTACACATAGGAAATCATGGTTTTGTTTCATAAATGCAAAACCTCAAAATATATGTGAGATATAATCCAGAAAAATGAGTCTGGCCTTTTATATCTAAAGTAAAAAAATTTAAAAACGTTTTGCAAAACCTAAATATGTGACTTCTTTTAATGACTGATTATCTTGTGCTGTGCTGGCTCTAACTGGGTTTCTGACTCTTCCCTGGCTGTTTTGTTTCTATCTACCTAGGGTTTTACTCTGTAGTGGGATGGTCCTTTTGCTTTGAGGAAATTAGGGGGTGGAGAGGAAAGGAACTCAGGCAAACATATGTTGTAGTAGTGGTATGAGGTGTGTGAAGATGTATTTTCACTATAATTTTAGCTATAATGGACTTACGTGTTAATTACTTTTCTTGGTCATCAAATTATGAAAAGAAATCCTTTATGTAATTTTATTAGTATTTTCTTTCAAAGGAAATATGAAAATAAACCAAGAGGCAAAAAAATGATTAACGGAGGGCTATGGATATGCCATTATAGGTTTAACAATAGTGTAAGTTGAAACTCCACTCATGTGCCTCACAAAAAAAACAGACTGTGATTATCTGTAAATGTGCCTTTCCACTTTAATTAGTCCTGAATCTGCGAGTCTACATTCTTCTTGAAATTAAGATACCATTGAATAGGGCCAGGCGCGGTGGCTCAAGCCTGTAATCCCAGCACTTTGGGAGGCCGAGACGGGCGGATCACGAGGTCAGGAGATCGAGACCATCCTGGCTAACACGGTGAAACCCCGTCTCTACTAAAAAATACAAAAAAACTAGCCGGGCGAGGTGGCGGGCACCTGTAGTCCCAGCTACTCGGGAGGCTGAGGCAGGAGAATGGCGTAAACCTGGGAGGCGGAGCTTGCAGTGAGCCGAGATCCGGCCACCGCACTCCAGCCTGGGCGACAGAGCGAGACTCCGTCTCAAAAAAAAAAAAAAAAAAAAAAAAAAAAAAAAAAAGATACCATTGAATAATAATGTAACTGGCCCTAAGCCTATCATCAAAAGCAATTGTAAAAGTATCTCCTTGAGTTCACTAATTATATTCCCAATCTAGCAAACATACACATTTGTACTTATTTGCTCCATAGCTACTAGGCAATAGCCGTTGAAATCATTAAGGTAAAAATTGAGGATAGGTGGCACCCAGTGGCTCCTGCCTGTAATCCCAGCACTTTGAGAGGCCCAGGCTGGCAGATCGCTTGAGCTCAGGAGTTCAAGACCAGCCTGGGCAACACGATGAAACCCCATCTTTACAAAAAAATACAAAAAATTAGCTGGGCATGGAGGTGGGCAGCTGTGGTCCCAGTTACTTGGGAGGCTGAGGTAGGAGGATTGCTTGAGCCTAAGAGGTGGAGGCTGCAGTGAGCCATGAGAGCACCACAGCACTCCAGCCTGGGTGACAGCACAAGACCCTGTCTCAAAAAAAACCCCAAACCCAAACCCAAACAAAATGAAAACCTGAGGATATTCTGAGTTTTTACAATGTCTAGATTCCTAACAACAAATAAGGCATAGGAAACTCTGAGGTAGTTTCTACATGTGTTTTTTTTTTTTTTTTTTTTTTTTTTTTTTTTGAGACAGAGTCTCGCTCTGTCGCCCAGGCTGGAGTGCAGTGGCGCGATCTCAGCTCACTGCAAGCTCTGCCTCCCAGGTTTACACCATTCTCCTGCCTCAGCCTCCCGAGTAGCTGGGACTACGGGCACCCGCCACCTCGCCTGGCTAGTTTTTCGTATTTTTTAGTAGAGACAGAGTTTCACCGTGTTAGCCAGGATGGTCTCGATCTCCTGACCTCGTGATCCGCCCGTCTCGGCCTCCCAAAGTGCTGGGATTACAGGCTTGAGCCACCACATGTGATATTGAGCTCTCTCTCTCTGTTTGACTAGAAAAAACTTTTGGTGATACAAGGGGAAATGGTTTCATTAAAAATGTGAACGAGGCCGGGCGCGGTGGCTCAAGCCTGTAATCCCAGCACTTTGGGAGGCCGAGACGGGCGGATCACGAGGTCAGGAGATTGAGACCATCCTGGCTAACACGGTGAAACCCTGTCTCTACTAAAAAAAAAAAAAATAATACAAAAAACTAGCCGGGCGAGGTGGTGGGCGCCTGTAGTCCCAGTTTCTCAGGAGGCTGAGGCAGGAGAATGGCGTGAACCCGGGAGGCAGAGCTTGCAGTGAGCTGAGATCCGGCCACTGCACTCCAGCCTGGGCGACAGAGCAAGACTCCGTCTCAAAAAAAAATGTGAACGAAAAATAAAAATATCCTGTTGTTTGATCCGTATCATTCGTTTCCTAGAAATGCTGGTAAATATTTTTATCTTTCTTCTGGGCATTGGCACATTGACATAGTTACAAGTAATCTTTGATCTGTAGATGCATAAAAGATAACATAGTATGAACATAAACCAGTCAAATAAAATTCTTCTTTTGCTTTGGAAAATACACTTCTGAGAAATCCAATAGATTACATACATATAGTTGTTCTTTCTTTTCTTTTGTTTTCTTTCTTTCTCTCTCTCTTTCCTTCCTTCCTTTCTTTCTTGTTGTTGTTGTTGTTGTTGTTTTGAGATGGAGTCTTACTCCATCGCCCAGGCTGGAGTGCAGTGGCATGATCTTGGCTCACTGCAACCTCCGCCTCCCAGGTTCAAGCGAGTCTCCTGCCTCAGCCCCCCAAGTAGCTGGGATTACAGGTGTGTACCACCAAGTCCGGCTACTTTTTGTATTTTTAGTAGAGACCCAGTTTCACCGTGTTGGCCAGGCTGGTCTCGAACTCCTGACCTCAAATGATCCACCCACCTTGGCCTTTCAAAGTGCTGGGATTACAGATGTGAGCCATCATTGCATGTAGTTTTAATAGTTGCTGAAATACATACTTAATGTCACAGATAATTCTGATATTCAAAACATGCTGGTTGTCATAATGACATCAAAAAGTAATAGCAAATACTTTATGGTAGTAATGCCTCCGATCTATTTATTTATTTATTTTTGAGACAAGGTCTTGCTCTGTCATCCAGGCTGGAGTGCAGTGGTGCGGTCATAACTCACTGCAGCCTTGAACTCCTAGGTTCAAGGTAACCTCCCACCTCAGCCTTCTGAATAGCTGGGACTACAGGTGTGTGCCACCACACTCAGCTAATTTAAAAAATTTTCTTTCTTTTTCAGAGAAGAGGCCTCACTATATCGCCCAGGCTGGTCTCCTGGACTCAAGCAATTCGCCCGCCTCAGCTTCCCAAAGTGCCAGGATTATAGGTGGGAGCCACCTTGCCTGGCTCTGATCTCTTTAATTAAAAATTCATAAACCACTCCCCAGCAGCATTTTCTGTACACATTCAGAGGATTTGTTGCCCTCAATTTCCTTATTTAAATGGCAAAGGCCAACTTACTGTCAATTATACCTTAAAGTCTTTTTTTATTCATTACTAAGATTTCTCCTTTAATAACACAGGAAGGTTGGGTGCGGTGGCTCACGCCTGTAATCCCAACACTTTGGGAGACTGAGGCAGGAGGATAACTTGAGGCTGGGAGTTCAAGACCAGCCTGGGCAACATAAGTGAGACCCCATCTCCACCAAAAAGAAAAAAACAAACAAAAACAGCTGGGCAAGGTGGCACGTGCCTGTAGTCTCAGCTACTCAGAGTGCTGGGGTGGGAGGATTCCATGAGCCCAGAAGTTCAAGGCTGCAGTGAGCCATGATGGTCCTACTGCACTCCAGCCTGGGCAACACAGCGAGACCCATCTTGAAAAACAAAGAACAACAACAACAAAAAAGGAAAAAATGTGTCAAATAGATTGAAAGAAAGCTTTGCCAGGATGACTGTCATAAAAGCACACGGAGAAGCAGTCCAGTAAAGATAAAAGAAGTGTCAATAATATCGAAATGAGGAATCCACGTGAGGGGCAGCTCAATGTATTGTGATAAAAGAAAGATAACATAAACATGGGTATGCTGAGGGAGCAGAGTTAAAGCAATCACTTGTAAATAGTTCAAAGAAAATAAATGGGGAGATTTTGTACAGAAGCAATAGGGAAAGGAAAAATAAACTTATGATTTGCTATATTTTCTAATTCTAATAAAAACATCTTAAGTGATGCTGCAGAGGAGACATATCTGAAGGAGAATTGGCAGGTGGGGCGGCAGCTGGTGCAGTAAATAACAACTGGGAAAGAAAGAATTTGATAAGATTGAGTAAGAGATGGCCTCTAATTTAACTCGTCAATAAATTCTCTTTTCAATGGTTAGGGAGCAAGTGATGGTTACTACTTACAAGACAAATAATTACAAATAAATTAGATCCCAAGACAAAAAGCAAGCACACAAACAAACAAAGGTAAACAAAAGTTAGGGTCTACACCACCCCAATGAATGGAACTTTTAATGTTCACTTTTTTTTTTTTTTTTTTTTTGAGACGGAGTCTCGCTCTGTCGCCCAGGCTGGAGTGCAGTGGCCGGATCTCAGCTCACTGCAAGCTCCACCTCCCGGGTTTACGCCATTCTCCTGCCTCAGCCTCCCGAGTAGCTGGGACTGCAGGCGCCCGCTATCTCGCCCGGCTAGTTTTTTTTGTATTTTTTAGTAGAGACGGGGTTTCACCATGTTAGCCAGGATGGTCTCGATCTCCTGACCTCGTGATCCGCCCGTCTCGGCCTCCCAAAGTGCTGGGATTACAGGCTTGAGCCACCGCGCCTGGCCACTTTCTTTTTTTTTAACGTCATGAACCGGTTATAAAACAATGAACTAAATGGCAATGGGCTTGGTCCAATTTACATAATATAATTTAATGACTTTTCTAATAGAACTGCTACCCAAAATCATTGTTGGCAGGCTTCAGACAATCAACCCAATGCACCCAATGCCTTTGGGTGATGCGACTTGTTGCTGGGCCACACCATCCAATCACAACCCTCACACAGAACATGACTCCCAAGCCTGCCTCCCACCCACAGAAAAACCAACCCCAACAAAATGTGTTCCTAAGGTGCTCAGGAAGGGTGTTCTCATTCTCCCAGGGGTAGCCCCAGATGTCAGTGTCCAGAGGCCGGTCTCTGGCACGTCCCTTTCTGCAGAGATAAAATTTCTGCCCTCCTGCCTGGGGGCAGTGGGAGGAGAGTCTTAATGGCTAGGAATTTTGTAGGAAGCAGTGAGTGAAGGAAGGGCCGATGCTTTCTCTATCGATTTTCAATCACTCCCTTCTTGTCCCTGGGTCTGGGCTGTATCTGAGTGTGGTACCTCTCCAGAATTCCTGGGCTGCCCTCTTTTCTGCATCCCCGTATCATGGGTGTCTACAAGGGCTCGCTCCAGCCTGGAACATCAGTGACCACTTCTTTCGCCTTTCGGCCCACTGGAAGCCCACCATCTTTTCCACCAGTGGCTAGCCTCTCATTCTCATCATTGAGGAGTGAAGGACTTTTTATGCCTCCACTACCCTTGTGGTGGGCCTCTCTCAGGAGGGAGCTACCTGTGAATGGGTAGTAAGACATTTTAACCAAAATTCCACAAAGTGATGAGCACTTTCAGGTTCTGTAATGAATACACTGTTTTGATCACTGATGCTATTATTTCTGTGTTTGGCTTCGTCACACAGATTTTAAGTTCCCAGGCCAGGATTATTTATAAACCTTTATATCAATATGCCAGGAACAGAGTAGCTGAACAAGAAACCAGTGGGCTCAAGTTTGAGTCTCAGAAAGAATGTTTTCTGTGCACCAATGTATGTGCAACCGCACCTTTGTTCATTGTCAAGCCTGTGACATCATACTCCACTGTCTCCCTAAAAGCCTATGTCTTCCTCCATGTTTCCTCGTCTTCCAAAGCTCTCCTCCTTTGATGCTGGAGTTCCTTAGGGACTGTGCCTTGACCTCTCTTCCCTTCTCACCCTGCATGTGGACTCCTGAAGCTTCAAGAAGCCTCTCTGTGCTGGGAACTCCATGCTTACATTCCTTAGACTACATATATGTCTGATACCTGTCTGTATGTTTTTACTTAAACATTCAACCCACCCGTCAACTTCCCACATTCCCTGCCATCTCTTGCTATTCCTGTGTTCTCCTGATGATGTTCTCCAGTGAACATCATCACCTTTTACACAAATCAGAAACTTGGGTTCTGTACTCCACCTCTCCTTATTTCTTGCCTACCACTCTACCCCTACTTCCCAATCCAATCCATTCAAGTCCATCCTTGGTCACCTGCTTCCCTAGACACTCACCATTATCCTGGTTCAGGCCACGGTCACCTTGCACGTACATTATTTTAACATCCTCCTAACTGAATCCTACCCACAGCATTACCCTGCTGAAATGTCAACCCAATATGTCACTCCCTGGTATGTTGTTAAGATTTTCATGATCTGATCTTGGTTTACTTCTCCAGCTTCACATTTTGGCAATACCCATCTCACAGGCACTATCAGTTATGCTTATATCCTCCAATGTGCGTGCCTTTCAATTAGCTCTAGATCTTACAAATATTCTTCCCTCTGCCTGAAAGATAATTCCTTCCATCCCCATGCCCTCAGCCAACTTTTCTCACTCATTCTTCCTTCAGATATCAGCACAGAAATGACCTCAGAAGTCTCTCCTGACTGTCTCCACTAATGCTGGGTTAGGCCTCCAATGAACACCCACCACCCCTTGCTTCCCCACTGTGGGTTTCCCGCACTGAGTGTAATTGCCTGTGTCCATGTCTGTCACCCCCACTCACCTGTGAGCTCAGTGTGGGCTATGGCCATGCCTGCCTGTTCTTCATTTTAGCTTTGTCCCGGGGCCTATGATACGGTGCACAATCCACATACATTTGTTGTATGAATACATGGAAGAATAACCAATATTTTATTGCCTTTCATTTTAATCTTTGGTTTTCTAATCACTTTTTATTTCTATTTTAAAAATTTATAATGTAAAGTTTTCAAAAGACAAATACTTTGCAATTATGCATTTGAAAATGTTGGGCCGGGTGTAGTGGCTCTTGCCAATTATGCATTTGTAAATGTTGGGCCGGGTGTAGTGGCTCTTGCCTATAATTCTAGCACTTTGGCAGGCTGAGGTGGGCAGATCACGTATCCCAGGAGTTCAAGACCAAACTGAGCAACACAGCAAAACTCCATCTCTACAAAATAAATAAAAATTCGCTGAGTGTGTTAGTATGAGCCTGTAGTCCCGGCTACTTGGGAGGCTGAGGTGGGAGGATCACCTGAGCCTAGGGGAGTTGAGGCTGCAGTGAGGCAAGATTGTGCCACTGCACTCCAGCCTGGGTGATAGAGTGAGACTCTGTCTCCAAACATAAAACAAATAAAATAAAGAAAAGGTTGGAGGTTGACTTATTTATTCATTCCAACATGTTTAATTATCTTCTGATGTAATTGAACCAAAGAAAAGAGCCACCCCAATCGGCGAAGTCCCAGAGGGATCAAAGAAGGAATTTTACAGCTTTCTCAGATTATCACCCATGAGGAGATTGCATAGGCACCAAGGTGATTTGGGAGCTAAGAAATAGGCTTAGCCATCTCTCAGGTGAGGCTTCCAGATGCAGGTATAGATTTCAGCTTATTGGCCAGAGTTTCCTATACTAAACAATATTCCTATTTTCTTTAAAGTTATTTCTTGATAGGTAAGAAAAATGTAAAGATTCATACCTACTGTGCATTTCTTTACTATCACATAAATTTGCATAAAAGTAATCATTAGTTGTCTGTCTTTGAGATTTTCACATGTCGGGTGTGTGTGTGTGTGTGTGTGTGTGTGTGTGTGTGAGTCTGTGTTTGGAGAAGATTTAATTTAAAACATTTTTTAATAATTAAAAACCCAAACCCTTTATTATTCGGCTTCTACATTCTTTATTACTGACTGTTATTTAAAGTCAAGGGTTGAAGCTAGTGCCCATGTAGACCGCAGGGGAGTTTCTTAAAGGGGTGCTAGGAAGAAGCCATTCACTAATTAATTCTGATTATTCATTTTGCTGATGATAATGACATTAAGAATTGGGCTGGCAAATGTTTTGCTGAGCACTTAGAAAGGAAATAGGAGACCGAATGCTCAGAAAAAAATCAGGACATGGTGATCCTGATAAGCAGCGTGAAGGAATAGCAAGAGAATGGTTTTTGGAGTCGGATAAGACTGTAACTTAAACCCATTCCTTTACCTCTGAGCTTCATTCCACTCATCTCTTAAATTGTGGCAGTAATAGTTTATTTTGGTGAGTATGGTAGGCTTTAGATATATTGTATGAAATTCAGAGTGCCTTGTAGCCACACAATGAATGGTAGTCTGTGTTTCCTTTTTCAGTCTGATGAGTAAGCAGGTAGATGAGAAGATTGCTTCTGGTGCAATGCAAATCAATTTCCCAATAAGCCATTGCACAGGGATGCTCACACTAGCCTTGTGCAAAAAGCAGAAGCATGAAGTGAAATTATAGCAGGTGACATTACTGTATCCAAAAATTCTTGCTGGATAGATCACCGTCCACTTAAAGAGTGTTTTCTAGTGCCATGTCAGAGGGTTGTGTCATCGGTCCAGTTCTATTCGGTGGTTTTATCATGACTTGGAAAAGGAACATCGGGAGGGATAGGCAATATTTTTTAAAAAATGGCTGGATGTGGTGACTTGTGCTCATAATCCCAGCTATATGGGAAACTGAGGCAGGAGGATCACCTGAAGCCAGGAGTTTGAGACCAGCCTGAGCAACATAGAGACCCTGTGTGTGTCTAAAAATAAAACAAAACAGCTGGGTATGGTGGCTCATGCCTGTAATCCCAGCACTTTGGGATGCCAAGGCAGGCAGATCATGAGGTCAAGAGATCGAGACCATCCTGGCCAACATGGTGAAACCCCCTCTCTACTAAAAATACAAAAAATTAGCCAGGCATGGTGGTGGGCGCCTGTAATCCCAGCTACTCAGGAGACTGAGGCAGGAGAATCGCTTGAACCTGGGATGTGGAGGTTGCAGTGAGCCGAGATTGCACCACCACACTCCAGCCTAGTGACAGAGACTCCATCTCAAAAAAACCAAACGAAAACAAAAGCAAGTCAGAATATAAAAGTTCGCAACAGGTTAGTAGGAAGAAATCTACAGAAAAAAACATCAAATTCTTGCTAATCAGGAAAATCAAATTTAATGAACAATGAGAAAATGTGCGTGTATGTATTATGTGTGTGTGTGTGTGTGTGTGTGTGTGTGTGTGTGTAGGGCTAGTCTAGGTTAAGAAAGAATTGAGACACAACAATCTGATGAAATATGTGATCATTGACTGGATCCTGACTCAAAGAACAATGATGACTACGACAGGCATTTTGAGAACAATTAGAGATACTAGAATATAAACAGGGTATTAAATAATGTTATGGAATTATTTTTAATTTTTCAAAGTATGTTGAAAGAGTATTATGGTTATGTAAAAGAATATCCATATATTCTTGGGTAAAATCTTAAAATGTGCACGTATATATCTCTGAGATGTCATAATGTCTGTGTATTTATATATATGAACAATGTAAAAGTGAAACACATGTATGCATATGTATGTGTGTATACGTGTGTTTATAATGAAGATGAAGAAAAATCTCTAGAACTAAAGGACGTGAATTTGTGTAATTAAATGGCCCACGCAGAAAACACACCCACATGAGTGTATATCATAATGAAGTATTAGAGTACTAGCATTAACAAAGTCCTATAAATTATTACAGAGAAAATATAGGTTGCATGCAAAGCATAAAGAATGAGAATGGCATAAGACATCTCAATAGCGCAACAGAAACTAAAAAATAGTTCTGAGTAAAAATGAGCTATTTACCCAGCCAAGCTGTTAATTAGGTATAAAGGTAGAGTTAAGACATTTATAGACATACAAGATATTAAGATTACTGAGTCAATTGATATTCAACAGGGGTGCCAATGGAGATAAACAGTCTTTTCAACAAATGGCGGTGGGACAAATGGATAGCCACATGCAAAAGAACATAAATATAAGAGCTAAAACTGTAACGCTTTTAGAAGAAAATATAAGGTTCATCTTCATGACCTTGAATTTGACAAAGGATTCTTGGACATGATACCAAAAGCACACGCAACGAAAGAAAAACTGGAGTGATATGATTAATATGGTGGAACAGGAGGTCTCCAGCTTGCATCCTCCATCTCCTCAACACAAACAACAATCTGGCAGCCATTCATGGACAAAAGCGCCTCTGTGGGAGCTCTAGGATCCAGGTAGGAGGTTATGAAACCCCGCTAAAGCCCAAGACTGAGGAGAGGTACTTTAAGAAAGCAGACCTGAACCCCCATAGGAGGCTTGCTGAATGTGGTCCTAGCTGTACACTAAAAGCAGCCCCATCCTCCTACGGAGGTGGCTCCAGCCCCACTTGGCTGCAGCCTGCAACCAGCTCCATCTGGTAAGGAACCCAGAATAACCCACGCCTGTCTATGCCCCCAGTGACAGACCTGCTGCCCCTATCCTGAATGTGGATGCTGAAGCAGGCTTGTGGCCCAGCCCCAGCCCCACTCTACCATCGTCCTGGGTCAGTCTTGCCTGCTCAGGAATGCAGTGACACTTATCTGTGCCCCTGGTAGTAGTCCTGCTGACTTCAGTCCTGACTGTGTATCCTGATGCAGCCCTGTGGTCCAGCTCCAGCTCCATTTAATGGTGGTCTGGAGGCAGGCCTGGCTGCCTAGGGATCGTGAGCGCACCCTATACCCATCAACACTTCTGGTAACAAGACTGCTGACCTTGGTCCTGACTGCATACCATGAAGTAGCTCTGTGACTCAGCTCCACCTCTGCTCTTCCACAGTTCCAGAGGCACCCATCCAGGTGTAAGCCCACTCAGGGACTCAGCAGGAGCCACACCTGTCTACCCTGATAATAGGCGTACCATCTGTGGACTCAAGCACAGACCAAGAAGCGTCTTTGTAGCTTGGCTCCAGCCTTACTTGATCGTGGCCCCAGAGTCAGTCCCATGCACCTGGGGATCCAGCAGTAACCCTGCCTGCCTGCCTGCATCCTCCAGTAACAAGTGGATCCAACTGAAGACCTTGCAGCATCCACGTGACCTGACTCCAACCTCACTCAATTACAATCCTGGAGGCAGTCTCATCAGTCTGAGGACGTGGCAGGGTGTGTTTACCTGCAGAAATCAGCGTGTAAAGACAGGAAGAAGTGTTTGCTCCTTCAAATAAACAGACATCAACACAAGGCTATATGGATCATGAAGAAGCAGGCAAACATGGCACCACCAAAAGAAACTAATAAAGTTCCAGTAACTGACTCCAAAGAAAAGGAAATATATGAATTGTATGACAAATAATTCAGAATAACCATTTTTAAGGAAATTCAGTGAGCTACAAGAGAACAAGAATAGATAAATCTATAAAAATCAGAAAACCAATTCAAAGACAAAATTAGAATTTCAACAAAAGGTTAGGAATCATAAAAAAAGAACTAAACAGAAATTCTGGAGCTGCAGGATGCAATGAATGAAATGGAAAAAAGATGCAACCGAGCTTCGGCAGCATGCTCTATCAAATCAGAAAGAATTTGTGAACTTGAAGACAGGTCAATGAAATTACCCAGTCAGATGATAAAAAAATAAAAATGAAAAAAAGTAAGAAAGCCAACAGGATTTACGTGACATTATAAAGGGAAACAATATATATATTATGGATATATATATTAATTTCCTAGAAGGAAAGAGAGAGGAAAACAGAAACCTTATTTAAATAAATCATGCCTGAAAACTTCCAAAACCTTGCAAGGAATATGGACGTCAGGAATGTCAACCTCAAAAATCCCCAAAGAGGATCAACCCAAATAAAATTATACCAAAACACATTATAATTAAATTGGCAAAAGTCAAAGACAAAGAGTAAATTTAGAAACCAGCAAAAGAAAAGTGACCATCACATATAAGCTGCTCGCCTCCTCATAAGCTATCAGCAAATTTTTCTGCATTAACCTTGCAGAACTGGAGAGAATGGGGTGTTACATTCAAAATGCTGAAAGAATAAAATTATTAGCCAATAATTCTACACAAAAAAGTCTGTAGAAATGGAGAGATAAAGATTTTCTCAGACAAACAAGAGCTGGGGGTGTTCATCACTGCTAGAATTACCTCCCTTAAAAGAAATGCTAAAAGGAATTCATCAAGTTGAAACAAAAGGATGCTAATTAGTAACATTTAAGTATATGAAAATATAAAGATCACTGGCAAATGTAAGTATATGGTCAAATTCAAAATAGTCTAATAGTGTAATGATGGCATATATTTCACTTTTAACTTTAGTATAAAAGACAAAAGTATTAAAAATAAATATAGGTATAATGTATTAATGGACACACAGTATAAAGATATGTAAATTGTGACATCAATAACAAAATGCAATGAAGGAGAAGTAAAAGTGTAGTTTTTGTCTGCAATCTAAGTTAAAATGTTATCAACTTAAAATAGATTGTTACAACTATAAAATGTTTATTGTAAGCCTCCTGATAACCAAAAGAAAAAAAAATCTCTAGTTGATACACAAAAGATAAAAAGAAAGGAACCAAAGAATACCACTCCAAAACTTATTTTTTTTTAACAAAAGACAACAGAAAGACAGGAAGAAAGGAACAAAGGAATTAGGCATAAGTCAGAAAAACAATTAACAAAATGACAAAAGCAAATTCTTTCCTATCAATAATTACTTTAGTGTAAATGGATTAAATTCTCCAATCAAAAGACATACAGTAGTTGAATAGGATAAAAACTAGGATCAAACACATGCTGCCTACAAGAGACTCACTTCAACTTTAAGGACACATCTTGGCTGAAAATGAAAAGATAGAAAAAGACATTCTATGCAAATGATAACAAAAAGAAAGCAGGAGTGGCTATAATTACATCAGACAAAATAGACTTTTAAAAACTGTTACAAGAGACAAAGATGGTCATTATACAATGATAAAAGGGTCAATTCATCACGAAGATATACCAATTATAAGTATATATTCACCCAACATCCAAGTGCATCTAAATATATAAAGCAAACACTGACAGACCTGAAGGGAGAAACAGACAGCAATACAATAATAGTAGGTGACTTCAATACTGTACTCTTTATAATGGATAGATCATCCAGACAGAAAAGCAGTAACAGCAGAACTAACAACACTAAAGACAAAATGGACCTAACAGACATACACAGACTGCTCCAACCAACAGCAAATGAACACACATTTTCTCAAATGCACACAGCATCAGATATATCACATACTAGGTCACAAAACAAATCTTAAAATAGTCAAGAAGAGCAAATTCATTTCAATATCTTTTCTAATCTCAAAGGAATGAAAATAGTAATCAATAACAGTAAAAAAAAAAAATCACAAATACATGGAAACCAATCAACATGCTCCTGAACAACCATTAGGTCAAAGAGGAAGTCAAAGAATGTATTAAAAATATGAAAATGAAAACAAAATATCTCAAAACTTATGGGATGCAGCAAAAGAAGTATTAACAGGGAAGTTTATAACAAAAAATGCCTTCATCAAAAAAATAAAGATATCAGATAAACAACCTAACTTTACATCTCAAAGAAGTAGAAAAAGAACAAACCAAGCAAAGTTAGCAGAAAAAAGGAAATAATAAAGATCAGAGCAAAAGTAAATCAAATAGATAAGAGAACTCCATTCCCTTCAGAAAAAACAACAAAACTAAGACTTGGCTTTTTGAAAAAGAAAACAATATCAACGAACTCTTAGCTTGACTAAGAAAAGAAGAGAGAAATGTAAATAAATAAAACTAGAATGAAAAAAGGCATTACAATGGATGCCTCAGAAATAAAAGTATTATAAGGAGCTATTATGAATGATTATACACCAACAAATTGGATAATCTAGAAGGAATGGATCAATTCCTAAATACATACAACCTACCAAAACTGAATCAAGAAGAAATAGAAAGCCTGTAATAGACCAATAACAAAAGGAAGTTGAATCAGTCATCAACCTCACTCCCATTCCTAAAAAGAAAAGCCCAGGTCTGGGTGACTTAATGGGTAAATTTTATTAAACGTGCAAAGAAAGATTAATTGCAACTTTTCTTGAATTTTTCCAAAAAACAGAAGAAGGAAAACTTCCAAACTCATTTTATGAGTCTAGCATCACCTTAATACCAAAGCCAGATAAAGATACCACAAGAAAGGAAAACTACAGGCCAATATCCCTGATGAACACAGATGTGAAATTCCCCAATAAAATGCTAGAAAACCCAATCCCACAGCACATTAATAGAATGGTTCAACATACACAAATCAGTCAATGTGATATGCCACATTACCAAAATAAAAGAAAGCAACAACACAATCATCTCAATAGAGAAAAAACATTTGACAAGTTCAACATGCATTCATTATTAAAGCACTCAATAAAATAGGCACAGAAAGAACTTATCTCAACACAACAAAGGTAAATATGAAAATCCCACAGTTAACATCATAATCAAAGAGGGGAAAATGGAAAGATTTTCTGGTACAAGGCAACGATGTTCACTCTCACCACTTCTATTCAACATAGTACTGTAAATCCAAGCTGGAGTAATTAAACAAGAAAAAGAAGCAAAGGCATGCAAATCAGAAAGGGAGAAGTAAAATTACTCTGTTTGCAGATGACATGATCATATATGTAGAAAACTCTAGGGCCTCAACAAAATAACTGTTGGAATTAATAAAATGAATTCAGTAACGTTGCAGGATACAGAATCAACATATAAAAGTCAGTATTGTTTCTATACACAACTATTTTTAAAAGAAAATCAAGAAAACAATGTCATTTACAATAGAACCAAAAAGAATAAAATACTTAGGAATAAACTTAACCAAAGAAGTGAAAGACATGTGCACTGAAAATTATAAAACATTGATAAAGGAAATTAAAGAAGACACATATAAGTGGAAGGACAGCCTGTGTTCATGGATTGAAAGCATTAATATCATTAAAATGTCTATACCGTCTGAAGTGATCTATGGATTTAATGCAATTCCTATGAAAATTCCAATATAATTCTTTACAAAAAAAGAAAAACAATCCTAAAATTCATATGGAACCACAAAAGAACCTGAATAGCCAAAACAGTCTTGAGCAGAGAACACAGCTGGAAGCATTATATTCTCTGATATATATTACAAAGCAACAGTAATCAAAACAGTATGGTACTGGCATGAAAACAGACACAAAGATCAATGAAACCAAATAGAGAATCCAGAAATAAATCCTCATGCAACTGATATTTGACAAAGGTGCCAAGAACACAAAATGGGAAACGGATTGTCTTCTCCATAAATGGTACTGGGAAAACTAAATATTCACATAGACAAGAGTGAAATTGGATCTTTATCTCATACTACCTACAAAAATTAACTCAAAATAGATTAAAAACTTAAACGTAAGATCTAAAACTGTGAAATTACTGGAAGAAAACATAGAAGAAAAGCTTCTTGACATTGGGTTGGGCATTGATTTATTGTATATGACCCCAAAGGAAAGGTAACAAAAACCAAATAGACAAATGGGATTGCATCACATTTCTGCACAGCAAAGGAAACAATCAACAGAATGAAAAAGTAACATAAGGAATGGGAGAAAATATTTGCAAACCATACATCTGATTGGGGTTAATTTCAAAAATACGTAAGAAGCTCAAACTCAATAAGCAAAAGAAAACCCAAATAACCCAAGTTTTTAAATGGGCAAAGGACCTGAATAGACATTTATCAACAAAAGATAGACAAATGGCAGACAGGTATATTAAAAGGTGCTCAAATTCACTACTCATCAGAAAAATGCAAATCAGAGAAACATATGGGATGGTCATGGTGGCTCACACCTGTAATCCCAGCACTTTAGGAGGCTAAGGAAGAGAGAATTGCTTGAGGCCAGGAGTTTTGAGACCAGCCTGAGCCACATAGTGAGACCCTGTCCCTACAAAGAAATAAAGAAGTAGCTGGGCGTGGTATTGTGTACCTGTAGTTCTAGCTACTTGGGAGGCTGAGGCAGAAAGATTGCTTGAACCCAGGAATTTGAAGTTACAGTGAGCTATGACTGCACCTCTGTACTCCAGCCTAGGTGACAGAGTAAGACTTATTTCTAAAAATAAAAAAACAAAAGAAAGACCTACACTGTAGTATCACCTTAAACCTACTAGAATGACTGTTATCAAAAAGGCAAAAGATGACTTGTGTTGGTGAGGATATGGAGAAAAGGGAAGCTTGGCACACTCTTGGGGGGAATGTAAATTGTGGCCATTATGGAAAACAGAATGGAGGTTCCTCAAACAATGAAGAGTAGGGTGTGCATGGTGTGTGGGTGTGGTATGTGTGTGTGCATGCTGTATGGTGTGCATGGTGTGTTTGTGAGTGTATGTGTGTTATGGATTTGTGGAGTGTGGGACGTGTGTGGTATATAAGGTGTGTGTGCATGGTGTAAGTATGGAGTGTGTGCATAGTGTATGTATGGTGTGTGTGTGCAGCGTGTGGTGGGTGATCTGTGTGTGTACATGGCATATGGTGTGTTGTGGGTGTGTGGTGTGTGTGTGAGGTATGTGGTGTGTGTGGTATGTATGCACATAGTGTATGTATGGTGTGTGTGTGGGGGGGGGTATATTGTTGATGGTACATTAAAGAGAATTAAATCCTAATATTGCAGGGTGGGAAGTCCATTGGTAATGACTAAAACAGAAAAAAGAAGTACCAGGGTCAGAAGGTTATTTAGAGATTTGAAGGTAAATTTCAATAGGATCAGTGTAGAAAGAGTCAAAGTGTTTACCTCTGGGTAGAAGGAAATTCAAGCTTTTTTATAGAACTTTTTGACTTTTTAAACTATGAGCACATATAAAGTTGATTTTAAAACTAATTAAAATAATTTTAAATGTTCCAAAGCAGGTTGGATGAGTACACACTTCATCATGATTGTGGCTGAGGGAGATTGGGTTAGAGAAGAGAGGATGAGCTAGAAAGTTCCAGGGACTGGGGAAAAGTTAAAAGGACAAAATGTTCACAATTGTTAACTGCAGGTTGTGGGAAAATTGGTAAGTTGCTTCAAAGTTTGTTCCCTCTGTACTTTTTCATATATTTAACTTTTCTTAAATTAGCTTAATAATGAACTATGTAATCAGCTATAGAGTTGAGGGTGTGGAGCTTACACGGGACAGCTGAGCTACTGGTTTAAAATGAATGGTATTTTTAAAAATGACTATTTGTAGGATTAACAGAAACAGAACACCCGAACAAGGGATGATAAGAAAGCACCCCAGGGCTCTGTCTCAGCTCTCCTAGCCACACCTGGAGGACGTGGGCTTCTCCAAGGTCTCACATTTTCAGGAGGTGTTGATGAAGGATACGGAGAGACCTGGGCGCTGCGTGTCTGAGAAGAGAAGCTCCGGGAACGTGGGAGCTGAGTGCAGATATCGGAGGGCTGTCATTCAGCAGAGGGAGTAGGTGACGACCGGCCTAGCGAGGGACCCTTATCAAGGTTACATTTGTGGATCACTTTTTGGGTGAGGCACTGCTGTGACTGCATTAAATTTCCACTTACCTAAATCCATTTTTTGTGCCCTTGTTTTCTACTCTTGTAAGAAACACAACAGCAACAACCTCAAACCAGTAATCTAGTCAAAGGAGCCATTCCCAAGGCACCACATGGAGGGAATGCAGATTCATCAGCACCCACAGAGACTACAGCGATTGCCGATAATGCCAGCTTAATGCCTGGCCAGCAGCATGGATCCTGACCTCCACTATTCTTGTGTGTTTACGGAACCACACAAAAGTGCAGTGTTTTCAGTGTTTTCATTTTTGTTGCTTGTTTCACAGGTCTGTATAACCCACTTTTAAGACATACATAGGCTCAA
>NW_016804646.1:6130862-6158823 GCF_001698545.2 Rhinopithecus bieti
TCATGTACAAAATAAAAGGTACGGTGAACATCAAAAAAAAAAAAAAAGGTCTTAGTGATGGACAATAAAAGTATAAACTGAGTACAATGTATAATATACCTTTTTCATATACAAATGAATATACATACACTTTTACACATGTATGCATATGTATCATATGGGTCAATTACTAGATGGAATTTTTTTTTTTTTTTGAGACTGAGTCTTGCTCTGTCACCCAGGCTGGAGTGCAGTGGCGTGATCTCAGCTCACTAAAACCTCCGCCTTCCAGGTTTGAGCGATTCCCCTGCCTCAACCTCCTGAGTAGCTGGGATTACAGGTTCATGCCACCGCACCCAGCTAATTTTTGTATTTTTAGTAGAGATGGGGTTTCACCATGTTAGTCACACTGGTCTTGAACTCCTGACCTAGTGATTCACCCGCCTTGGCCTTCCAAAGGGCTGGGATTACAGGTGTGAGCCACCGTGCCCCACCTACAATTTTTTAAAATTGAAATATTTTCCAGTTATTAAGCATATCAGCTAATTTTAAAGTATTAATTTTACTGTTCTTATAAATTATCGAAGCTTACAGTTTAGAATAGTGGAGGATAAGTTAAATGTAGCAAAAAGATTTCTCCTTTATTACTTCCTTTTTTAAAAAACATTTATTTTTTGGCACAAGGTCTCGCTCTGTTACCCAGGCTGTAGTGCGGTGGTGCAATCTCGGCTCACTGCAGCCTTGACTTCCTGGGCTCAATCATCCTCCTACCTCAGCCTCCCAAGTAGCTGGGACTATAGGCGTGCGCCACCACACCCGGATACTTTTTCTGGTATATTTTGTAGAGATGAGGTCTTGCCATGTTGCCCAGACTGGTCTTGAACTCCTGTGCTGAAGCAATTCTCCTGTCTTGGCCTCCTAAAGTGCTGGGATTACAGGAGTGAGGCACTGCACGTGCCCTACTGCTTCTTTGAATAAGGCACAAGAGATTTAAAGAGAAAACAGGAAGTACCTTCTCCCTCTGTAACTTATGAAGTAAGCAGCTAATTGATCATATGGTAAAGAAGAACCAAATAAAATTTGTGTCTCAAAATATCAGGAGCACTGCTTCTGTGAAATCAGTTAAAGCACATGCCCATATTAGTCATCCATTGATACACATGCTTATTTTCCTAAGTGAATTCTCCTCAATTCCGAAAACCAGTCAAAAGGTTATCTCATGTTAGTTCTACACAAAACCAAGCACCGCATGTGACTGTCCATGTTTCAGGGCATACACATCCCTTTCCACTAAGGATCAAAGTGCCCTATGGGAAGCAACTTCTTGCCTTTTAAACCAGATTCAGTAAACAGAAATTGTTTTGCATAGCTGACATAAGATCACACTGATTGCACAAAACAAGGTCAGTCTGTGGAAGGAAGCTTACAAGGTCAAATGGGGCGCGTTAAGGAGGCGTAACCCATCACGTTGACTTTTCTGCTGTTAGAATTTTTTTCTGGTAAAAAATGCAGGTATCAGGATTCCCTGAGTCCAGCAGGTGTTAGAACAGAGGAAGACAGAGGGCGGCCTCCTGCAAAACATCTCCTACCCTTGCCAGTTCCCAATCCAGTGACCAGGGGCTGGAGCATCAGGGCTACCCGCGCTTGCGCTTGGAAGCAGAAATGCCCTCAACCCCCAGTTCTCTCAGGTCCTCCGACCCACCTACCTGGGGCTTAGCCCCGGAGCCAGCGATGGGACCAAACGAGGTCGCGCCCTGGAACACAGGGCGGGCGAAGGAGAAAAGCCCAGTTCGCAGGGCATGGGCGAGGGTCCTGCCTTTCCCAGCGGCCTTCGCCTGGCCATCATGGGCCTGCCGGAGGGGGGCCGCCCACCCGCGCCCCCGCCCCGTGCCCGCGCCTCCGCGACGCGCAGGCGGCCTTGGTCCTGTCGCGCGGGGCACCCCTCGCGCGCTCCAGAAGCATCAGTGTCCTCCGGGCCGCCACGGGCCCGCTGCAGCTCCAACCCTGGCGCCCCTGGATTGCTGTCCCCACTCTCAGCCTTACGCCCCACTCCTTCCACCCCGAATTTTGCAGCCTCGGGACTTGAATCACTGCTGGCTGAAGTCACTTGGGACAAAACCCGCGACAGGTTTTGGGAGCTGGACACTCCCTCCCAGGGAGGCGAGGGCGCGCAGGGAAGTGTGGGGTCTGCCGCCCCCTGCCGGCCTGGCTGACGTTCGCCTCTTGTTTCCACGCTGCCCAGCAATGTCCAATTGGAACGTTTGGAAGGCAAGGCTGAGAATAAATGCTGTTTGCAAATTCCAGAAAAGAAAAAAAAAATGTTGTTCTTCTATTTAGCAAAAGGTTTTCCCAGCCAAGCCAGCACTTCTGTGGGTAGTATTTAAACCTTAAGTGCGTCAGAGCTGTTGCCTGCAGGCGTGGTATTGCTCAAGGGGAAGTATCAGGACAATGTCTATGAAAACTCCAGGCTCTTGGATGAAGCAACCTTTCCACATTAAGTATGTACCATAATCTACCAGGTCTCCTACGATTTACCCGTCATGTAAAAGGAGCAAGTCTCTGCAAAACAGGGCTTTCAAAGAGCCTTTTCAGGAGAAGAAAATGTTGGAAGAGCTGATTTGTTGCCTATTTGTTGTTCACTTTGCAACTAAAACTAATCCCGTTAAAAGTATTTATAGGTATGAATGATAAATAATGAAAGGGATCGAAATAGGAATGTTTCATTCAGTTTAACCTGGCCCATGCAGTGCACTTCAGGCCCTAGACTCTGGTTTGAACTCTGCGATTTCTATCATTCCTTGGCTTTGTTTGCTTCATTGCTTGGACTTTCAGAGTTATCAGAGTTCTGTGAATACAGTAGGTGCTCCATACATGCTTATTCTGGGTACTACCATTGATGCCTGTGGTAGTGACTGCAGATGAGCGGGCTCCGGCAGCAGTGAGGCGTGGGGCTGGAGGGCCTGGCTGTGGCATCCAACCCTGCTCCATCTGCCACACTAGCTGTGTAACTTTGGGGAAGTTATGAACCTCTGCTGAACTCTCTATTAGTAAGTTGAGAACGGTAGTAATAGCACCTCCCTCATAGGGCTGGAGTGAGGAGTAAATGAAATAACTTGTGTAAAGGACCTGGTATGGTGCCTAGTGTTATGTAAACTACTAATTGGACAGGGGACTAGTACCCAGAATATACAAGGAAGTCAAACATCTCAACAGCAAAAAACCAATGCAATTAAAATATGGGCAAATGACCTGAGCAGACATTTCTCAAAAGAGGGCATACAAATGCCCAACAAATATATGAAAACGTGCTCAATATCACTAATCCGCAGGGAAATGGAAATCAAAACCACTATGAGGTATTAGTTCACCCCAGTTAGGATGGCTATTATCAGAAAGACAAAAAATAACACATGCTGGTGAGGATGCAGAAAAAAGGGGAACTTTTCTTCACAGTTGGTGGGAATTTAAACTACTGCAATCTCTCTGGAGAACAATATGGAGGTTCCTCAAAAAACTACAAATGGAAGTACCATATGATCCAGCAATCTTACTACTGGGCATTTATCCAACAGAATGGAAATCATTATATCAAAGAGTCATCCACAGCCCCAGGTTTATTGCAGCTCTGTTCACAATAACCAAGACATGGAATCAACCTAGTTGTCTGACCACCCATGAATGGATAAAGAAAATGTGGTATACACATACCATGGAATACTATTCACCTATAAAAAATAATGAAATCCTATTATTCCCAGAAACATGGATGAAGCTAGAGTACATTACGTTAAATAAGCCAGGAACAGAAAGGTTAACACTGCATGTTCTCATTCATCGGTGGTAGCTAAAAGAAGTTGATCTCAAGAAGTAAAAAGTAAACAGGATACTAGAGGCTGAGAAGGGTCCCAGAAAGGGAGGGATAGGGAGAGAGTTGTTAAAGGCTACAAAATTACAGTTTGTAAAGAGGAATATGTTCTAGCGTTCTATACCACTGTAGGATGTCAACAATAATGTAGTGAATAGTTTCAAATAGCTAAAAGGAGGACGTTGAATGTTCCCAACACAAATATATAATAAACGATAAACATTTGAAATGACATATATGCTAATTACCCTGATTTGATCACTACACATTATATGTACTGAAACATCTTATGTACCTTATGAAGATGCACAATTATTATTTGTTGATTAAAAATTTTTTTGAAAGCTTGATCTCATATAATTAGAGTAGAATAGTGGTTACCAGAGGCTGAGGAAGGTAGCTGGGGAGAGAAGAGAGGTTGGTCCATGGTTTCAAAATTCCAGCTGGACAGAAAGATTAAGTTCTGCTGTTCTATTACACCCTAGGGTGACTATAGCTAATAATAATATATTGTATATTTCAAAATAACTAGAAGAGAGGATTTTGAATTTTCTCACCACAAAGAAAGGATGAATGTTTAAAGTGATAGATATGCTGGTTACTCTAATTGATCATTATACAATGTATCCATGCACTGAAACATCACACTGAACCCCATAAATACATACAATTGCTATGTGTCAATTACAAATGAAATGAAACATTTAAAAAATAGCTTAGTAAAGTACCTAGTATGTAGGCATTAATCAATCAAGTATTATTTATTTATTATTATATATAAAAATATAATTATATTATGTATAATATTAAGTAGTTATATTAATTTAATATAATAATATAATTATAATAGTTAATTATTATTATTATTATTCCTCCTCCCCGTAGTAAATTGCAGTGCGGTGGTTAAAAGTAATCACTTAAGACCTAGATATTTGGGTTAGAACCTGGCTCTGCCAATTTCCATTGGCATACTTTGGGCAAATGAGTTTCAATGTCCTGATCTATAAGTGGTAATAATAATAGAGAAAAATTTGGTGATTGTAGCATGGTATAGGCAAGTCACAGCGCTGTTAGTGCCTGGCACAGATGGACAAGCCTACAATAAATCATAGCTAGTAGCAAAATAAAAATTGTAAGGGTATATTTAGATTAGCCACCAATGCTTAATTGTCCTCTAAGGTAATAATGTCTTTGTCTAATTTCACCTTTCCGCTTATTTCTTAACAGTATGTTGATTGCTAGGGATTGCCAGAGTGTCTGAACTCAGTGACACTTTCCCACCTGAAGGTCAAGGGCTGTCTGCAGCCCCTAGTGGAACCCTGGTTGCCAACATCAGTCCTTCCACTTAGAGCAGTTCTTGTGCAGTCTTTGATGCAAAGTAATTTTGGAAGAATTGCTTCAAGGATGTTCAATGGGGATTACTACCAATTGCAACCTGCTAGGTAGAAAGGATATTCAGAGAGACCAAATGCAGTGGCCTTAGCTCCCACAGTTACTCGTATATTGAAACTTGATTTTGCAAAGTAGGTCAAATGAAACTAAACAACATTTACAATAATCCATCATTGCTCGCGGACAGGCAAAGGTTCTAGAAGGGACTGGGCTTGAAGTAAGTTATGGGTTGGTGCTCCCTTGCCTACAGATTATTTCAAAACAATGTCCCTACAACTTACAGAACTGGAATATCAACTCATTGGATTCTTTCTTCTTTGGCCACTCTTAAGGGACTCAGGTACCGCTGGATTCAGAAAAGGGCTTTTACAAATTCAAGGAACCACTTTCGCGTACTGAGCTCTAACACTAAGCACCAAAGGACCTATTCTTTTATAAAGGTCAGATGATCTTTGAAAAGTTGGGGGGCCCCTTTTCTCCACAAATGACATTCTTTTCTTTTCCAAGGAGTCTGGGGCTCCCCAAGTTTGTGGCACACCCTGCCTTCAGTGGCTTGTCATGGCCTTTGGGTTAAAATGCACAATATTTAGCAAGGCAGTCTCCCTTCCCCCAGTCATCTGGCCCAGGTTAGTTTCTTCTCTCAGGCCTCCCCCAGTACTCCTCACTGGCTTATTCCGGTCTAACCAGGTGTCTCAGTCACCTGGGGCTGCCATCACAAAATACCACACACAGGAGGTGGGGTGGTAGGGTTGGAGGTTAGACACAGACATTTATTTCTTACGGTTTTGGAGGCTGGAAGTCCGAGATCAAGGTGTGGGCAGATGCAGTGTCTGATGAAATCTCTTTCTTTGCTTTTAGATGGCCCCACTCCTCCCTGCACCTTCACATGGCATCTCCTTGGCTTGTGGGAGGAGGGAAAGGGACGGTGTGTGTGTGTGTGTGTATGTGTGTAGATTGCTGTCTTCCTCTTCCTATATGGGCACTAATCCCATCACGGGAACAGCACCCTCATGACCTGATCTAACCCTCATCACCTCCAGAGGCCCTGCTTCCAAATACTAGCACATGGTCAGTCAGGGCTTCAGCATATGAATTTTGTGGGGACATAAACTTTCAGCCCATCACATCAGGGATTGCAAACTCAGTCAGCTTCAGGGGCCAGGCAGGTACAATGAATTCTTGGTGAGAGAAAGAAATTTAATATTTCAAATACAGTCGTTTGTCACTGTCACGCCAGCCAGCCACACAAAACCAAGTTCACTGTCCCTCTCTCCTCTAAGTCCCCTCTCCTCCCCACACTCAGATTCAGCCCAGGGCAGCTCACACACTCCATTCCCAGCCAGGTGGGGCCAGGGCCTCTCCAACATCCCCAAGCTGGGGGTGCTTCCGGTAGGATGACGGGCCTGGAAGCCAAGTAACTGGCCGGCCCCAAAGACAAGGTGCCCACGAGGAATGATGACACAAGCAAACCAGGCCGCAGCTGATCCTCCTGAGGCTGCAGGGGCCCTGTGTTCCCACCCGTTCCCTCTGTGTGTCTCCTCATCGGGTGCAAAACCTCGACTCCCTCAGGTCTCCTGCCCCACCCCGCACCCTTCATGCTCTGAAGATGGAGGCGCCTTGTACTTCCGGGCGGCAAAAAGCCCTGAGGGAACCTCCTTCCGTTTCCTGCTGTGAGGACAGCGGACCCCCAGTCGCCGCCCAACTCCTTTGTCCTTTCCCCGCAGGGACTACCTTTCCTCGAGTGACAGCCCCACTCTCCTCAGGAACTCAGGCTTTGTAACCCCTTCTTTCTTCTCGCCGTCTATGGACGCTCTCCTGTGAGCACTGAAATGCTGTCTGCACTCCCGGGGCCTCCAGCTCCTTCTCTCTTGGCTTCATGGCAGACACGTTTCTTCAGAGTTACCCTAATATGCGGTTTCCATTTTGTTTCCCACTGACTCTTCAGCTGTGATGCTGTGGTCTGAATGTGTCCCTCAAAATTCACGTCTTACAAACTTTTTTTTTTTTGAGACTGGGTCTCATTCTATCGCCCAGGCTGGAGTGCAGTGCCTTGACCTCCTGGTCTCAGGTGATCCTCCCACCTCAGCCTCCCAGAGAGCTAGGACTACAGGTGTGTGCTGCCACACTTGGCTAATTTTTGTATTTTTGGTAGAGACAGGGTTTCCCCATGTTGCCCGGGCTGGTCTCAAATTCCTGAGCTCAAGAGATCCACTGTCTCAGCCTCCCAAAGTACGGGATTACAGTGCGCCCTGCCGGACATGGTATGGACTCAATCCCTCATGCAACAGTATTGGGAAATGGGGACTTTTGGGAATTCAGACCGATTAATGCTGTTTTAAAGGGAGATTGTGGGAGTGGGTTCGGGCTCTTTCACTGTCCTGCTGTGTGAAGACACAATGTTCATCCTCTTACCCTCCGCCTTCTGCCACGTGAAGACACTGTAATAATTGGCACCTTGATTAGGGGCTTTGAAGCCTCCAGAACTGTGAGACGATACATTTCTGTCCTGTACGGGTTACCCAAGCTGTCATCTGCCAAATACAATCTGCCATTGGATTCATGCAAGGAAGGGGCCCTGAGCCTGAGCATTACTAGCTTCCCTGTACATTGGTCTCTATCCATAAAGGACTGTGACTCTTTGTTACAGCAGCACAGACAGGCTGAGTGGGAAGTGGCTTCTCTTCCAACTCCTCTACTGACTCTCATCGCAAACTCAGTGAGCATTTTTTCGTCCTTATCTTTCTAAAAGGACATCTTGGTAGAGTGGGGACTGGAGCTCAGACAGTGCTGGTTACTAGGGTTGGGGTGTCTCTCCAATTGATTTACAGTTGAGGCTTAGATACTGTTTTAAACTTGGGAGGAACCTCCTAACCATCTAAACACAACCCTGATTCACCCAGTGGGCCAGAGCAGTCTGCCTGGGAGAAAAATACTGAGATACCAGCACTCTAATGACTATTGAGTTGCAGGGATATAAAATTGGGATGACTCTGGGCCAAGATCAATTTGTTAGAAACAGCCAGGCTTCCTAAGAGAATGTTCCATTAAGGGGAAAAGGAGGTTGGCTGTGACTGACCAGACAGTTGTCTCCCTTGGGGTCTCTCATGAGGTTACAGTGAGATGGTGGTACAGCCACAGAAGTGGCTCCATACCATACGTCTGGCTGTGCCAAGCACTCAGAGGTCTTCCCCAACACCATGTTGTCAGGTTGGAGGGACTACTGGTTTGAGATAGAAGGTGGGACGAATGCCAAAAATCCATTCCAACCCTGCAACCACAGTGCCAGAAAGCACATTCTTCAGCATGCTTTGTGGAAGGATTGCATGTTTATGGCAGCTAAAGATTGCAACACTTTTGAGTCCCCAAAAATCTGTATGTGATTACACCCCCTGACTGAACATGATGTGGGGCTATCCTCTGAATTAGCAGAAGCCTAACTTTCTGTGTGCAATGGCAGCCAGAGCTTATTCCTCTGGTGCCACCTGCCATAGATATAGAAGTCCCTTTACCTAACACAGACACAGTGATATTGGGAGTTCGTGCCACCACTGACTCCACTGGCCAGTGGGAGACTAACCTCTGGCTCAACCTTCAGTAGAAGCAGATGTTCTTGAAGCTATTTGGGCAACAAAGTTCAAGGATTTCACCTGTGTCAAGGTGGGAGAGGGAGGGATTTTAAGGGGGCACTTTTGGCAAGCTCTGGAAGGGGATGAATTATAGAACATGAGTAAATAGAGACCAATGTACTGGGAAGCTAGTAATGCTCAGGCTCAGGGCCCCTTGCTTGCATGAATCCAATGGCAGATTGTATTTTTCAAGATGGCAGCCAAAAGACCCCAGCCATATGTACTCTTCTTATAGGGTGAGGTCCATACGCCTCTTATGGAAAGGTGGGGTCTATGTGTTCTTCCCTAGAATATGGGCAGGCTTGTGACTCTGACGTGGATGATGCTTGAGGATTTCCAGGCTAGACTGTAAAGGAGAATTAGCTTCAGCCCAATTCTCTTGGAAACCAACTGCCATTCTGCTAGGAAGCCAAGACACATGGAGAAGCTCTGAGTGTTTTGGCCAATAGTCCCAGATGAGGCTTCAGCGATAGCTGGGTTCACCCATGAGATGTGAATGAGGAAGGCTTTGAGATGGTTTCAGCCCTAGCCACCATCTAACTGTAACCTCATGAGAGACTTCAAGGAAGAGAATCACGTGGCCAAGCCCAGCAGACCAGAATTGTGAGAGAAATAAAACAATTCTTATTTTAAGCCACTGTGTTTTGGGATGATTCATCCCATAGCAACATATTCATACCAACTTCCGCAGGGTAGCAATAGACAACTTCAACAGGCTGCTTCTGAGGCTCTGGAGTGGCCCTGGCAATGTGTCCATTTGGTCACTTACTTTGGTCAAGTTTGCAAAAGCACACATTTTAACCGTAATTGGCTAAAATTCTGATCTCTTTCTGCCCTGACTTGTTCTCCACCTCTTTGTGTTGGGTGATAGAGTGGATGTGAACATTTTTGGGATCCAGGAAAAGAAGAATTGAGTCGTTGAGTTTGGGTTGCATCTGATTTATTTATGTGGTATGGAGTCACTTCTGTGTACGTTTGTAAAATGGCTTTCAGAATAGTCTTAGCCTCCCTTGTGCTGACTTACGTGGTGGTGTAATGTAAATATGCATGATTGTGTCATATGATATGTGGATTTGCAGGAACATGGATGGAGCTGGAGGCCATTATCCTTAGCAAACTAACACAGGAACAAAAAACCAAATATCGCATGTTCTCACTTGTAAGTGGAAGCAAAATGATGAGAATGCATGGACACATAGAAGGGAACAACACACACTGGGGCCTATTGGAGGGTAGAGTGTGGCAGGAGGGAGAGCATCGGGAAAAATAACTAAAGAGAACTAGGCTTAATACCTGGGTGATGAAATAATTTGTACAACAAACCCCCATGTCAAAAGTTTACGTATGTAACAAACCTGAACTTCTACCACTGAACTTAAAATAAAAGTTAAATAAGAACAATAGAAATGTACAGAGCTAGAAAAAAGTCTAGCTCCTCCCATCTGGGAATTATTCCAAATCTTACAGCTCCTGCACAAAAATAGTTTGGTGGAAGTTTTCCTAAATTAGCCAAGAATCCTGAAAACTTATCTTTTGTTATCAATCATGAGTTACGAAGCTGAAAGAAAAATTTAAATCCATCAATAATAAAATACTAGAGGCAAAATGGATTATTATTATTCTCTCATAGAATATGATATTACAATATTATTGAAAAAGCAACCAAAGAATACATGGCCAAAAATGTTGGGAAAAGAGTATTACAGAGATAGGTCAGGAATTTATTTAATTAAAATATGCGATTTTACTGAGTTTTGTATATATTTGGTGGTAGCAGTAGCCAGAGTAGACTTTGCTGGGAGCCTGGGCCATTAGATTGATATTATTAAAGTTGTGTTGGGCTCATTTGCTCTTACCTTCTGGCACACACAGGATACATCTCACTTGATTTCTCACAAGTCTTTGGTACCCACGACCACTCCCACCTTTTTACAATTTTCACTTTCACTGACTTCTCTGGACTTACACTGTCAATTTTCCCCTCTGGCTAACTGTTCTTAGTCATCTCTACAGAATTCTCTTCTTCTGGGTCCTTGTGTTGTTGAGGCCTTTACCCCAGGGCTTCTTTTTCTCTCTCTGGGCAAGCTCCTCCACCCTCATTGCTTCAACCCCACCTACCTGCTGACAACTGCAGATTCCACATCTCCAGCTCAGACCTCTTTCCCAGGCTCTAGACCAGGAATTGGCAAACTTTTTCTGTAAAGCAAAAGATAGCAAATATTTTATCATCATTGTACCATCTCTGTCACATCTGCTAAAGTGGGGCAAATGTAGCTACAGACAATAGTAAAAGAATGGGTGTGGCTCTAAATACAACTTTATCTTTTTAAATAGGGGCTGCCCTATGGGCTGTAGTTTGCCATCCCCTCCTATACATCAGGATATCTAACTCCCTTATGGAAATTTCCACTTGGGATTTCACAAGTTCCCAAACATAACATTGTACCCAGATAAATTCATCTTATTTGCTCCTATGTTTTCCTTCTTAATAAATGATGCTGCTATCCACCAGATGTCCAAGCCAGAAATTCAGGCAGCATCCTTGATTTCATTCCCCACATTCAATCAGTCACAAAATCATGTCAATTCTACTTTCTCAATATCCCCCTAATCCATTCCCTTTTCTTTCTCCACTGCCTTCCTCAGCCCCTCTCATCTCTCTTACAATCTCAGCTTCTTACAATCTTCTTACCATGCTACAATCAGAGGGATCAGGCCACCCTTCGATTTTAAAAGCCTTCAGTAACAGTACTCTCTGCCTTTCTTTGGTTGAAGTCTAAGCTTCTTGAAACAGAGTGAGAAGCCTGGACAATTGGACCATTTTCCCATGTTAGCCAAATTCCTCTCATCTGCCTGTACCTCCTGTCTCTGGGACCCTGCACATATATTTCTTCTGCTTAGGGAATATGTAGCTGGTGATCAGTAACTATCTGAGGCCAGTATCCCATGGGCAGTAAGAAGCGTTTACCAAGACAGTTGTAGATAAAAAAAGGCAAATTTATTAAAGAAAGTATAAAGACATGTTGCAAGGGAGCAATAGGCAGGCCAGCAAGAGAGGAGCTGACTGCCAAGAGACAAAGGGTTGCTGGGGATTTTATAGGATGTTGCTTGTACTCTGTGCTGAAGAGGGCTTTGTGCAGTACTGATAATGCCAAGGTTGCGGTGGACTAACCTGCATTTTTCTATCAGCTGAGGGCTTGTTGATAGCTGGGCATAGGAAGATTGTGAGTTATTTGTGCAGGAGGGCTATGGTCCTGGACCATGAAGAAAGGCAGACTACAGCTTATCTGCTTTCTCTTTCTGTTTTGCCTCCGTCCCACCAGCCTCACTCCTTTTGCCTAATTAAGACTCAATGGAATTCTTCTCCCTTCTCATCCCTCTGTCTGTCTTCTAAGTCTCAACTTGGGATGTCACTTCCTCTGGGAAGTGTCTCCTCACCTCTCAAGACTGTCTCTCTGTGCACCACTACAACAAATGGGACCTGGGCCACTTCACTTTTACAATTCCGGTTTACAGACCTGCACTGCCCCAAACCCACGAGACCAAAAACTCCCTGAGGGCAGAGGTGGCCCCTTATTTACTTTTGATTCCCCAGCACCTAGCACAGCACTAAACATGGTATCAACTGAAAGAACATCTGAAGGATGAGAGTTTATAGCAAAAGTGGTTTCCACTGACATTCCCTTCTCTTCTCCCCAACTTTGGATTGCAGAGCCCAGGAGCTGATCAGGCTGCAGGAGGAGAGGAGAAAGGAGAAGTCATTACTCAGGGCCTCTGTTTTGCTGGTGGTTTTCTGGTGTGTGGAGATGGTGGGTCTCCCTTGAATACCTGGGAGGCAGGAGCAGGCATGGACTCCTCTAGTCTCTGGGTTCTGGACCCACATGGCAGGGGGGTGCTGCTCTCTGGCACCCATCAGTCTTTAACCATCTGGCCTCCAGCCAAGGAGGGAGTGTGGTGGTGGAGAGGCCTCTCTGTCCTACCCATGTGTCCTCTGAGCTCACAAGAATCAACCAAAGGCTGAGTTCCACACCCTGAATTAGAAGTTCTATTACTCTGGACTCCCCCTGGATGTTGGGAATTCTCTTAACTAGTATGGAAGCAGTTACATCATCCTAGGTCCTCCAAAAATAGGCACATGTATCTAAATATAGGCACATATAAATACAAATACATACATATATACATATATCCAAATATATAATTTTTGTTTTGAAATAATTATAAACACAAGGAGTTACAAATATGGTACTGAGAGGTCCCTGTACCTGTGGCCCCACCTCCCCCAGGCAATATCTTACGTAACTATGGTTCATGATTAAAACCAGGAATTTGCCATTGGCACAATGTCAGAAACTAGTCCGCAGACCTTGCTCAGATTTCACCATTTTTTTGTGTGCACTCATTTGCTTTTTTGAAAATATTTAAATGTTTTCTGCATGACTGGTCTCCCCCACGTACCATGAGATGGGATTTTTTTTCTGAATGAGTTTAGAGACCAGTGAATGTGAGAGACGGGAAGGATGATTCGGTGCATCTCTGTTTTATCCATGGTGGGTCTGGAACTTAGGGCAGAAGGACCCTGGTTTCCCCTCTGGTGAGTCCTGGTGCCGCCTCAGTGCAGGCTGCTAAGTTATCTGGGACTGACTGTCTTCTTCTCTGCTAATATTTGTCTTAAGCACGTAACACGTCTGATGAGGAAATGGCCAATGAAAATTAGTTTTTTCAAAGATGAATAGATATCTAGACTTTTTCAAGCACAACTCGATTAAGAATATATCACCTCACTGAACCTCAAATTAGTCAGTGTTCACTTAAAAAGTGTCCCCTAGTGCCAGGCAAATTGCCTCACACCTGGAATCCCAGCACTTTGTAAGGCTGACATGGGAGGATACCTCGAGCCTGGGAGTTCAAGACCAGCTTGGGTAACACGGCAAAACCCTGTCTCTACAGAAAACACACACACACACACACACACACACACACTCACATAGCTGGGAGTGGTGACATGTGCCTGTGCTCCCAGCTACTCTGTAGTCTGAGTTACGAGGATCGCTTGAGCCCAGGAGTTTAAGGCTGCAGTGAGCTGTGTTTGCACCACTGCACTCCAGCATGGGTGACAAAGACAGCCTGGGTGACAATGCCAGCCCATCTCCAAAAAAAAAAAAAAAAAGAAAAAGAAAGCGTCTCCTAGTGGATTACATTTTAACCACTGTGCTAACTGAGCCAGCTATCTCTTTACCTGACATGACAGCTGATACACATTTCATTGCATGATCCCAGGGACTGATGAACGAAGGCTAACATGTGGAAAAGGGCAACTAAAGAAAGAAGAGCCACCTCCAGGTTAATTAGCACAAGTCTCCTCACTGATATGCCCTAATACACTAAAACAGCAGTAAAAACAATCCGCACATTGGCATGGAGGGCACAGATAAACTTGCTGAGGTCCCTTATGATGTCAGACGGATGCTTTGCATGAGCCCTTAACAGATTAATTAAGTTCTTGCTGTTTTCATTTGGAAATGATACTGTCCTCTTGGGGCTATGCAGAGATGTTCATAGTGATGAAATAAGCTTGCCTGGAATGGCAGTTCCCAGGTAGCAGAGCCTGGGCTGGAGGAAGGTGGAACGTGGGTGTGGCAAGGAGATGGCAGGTGCAAATATCAGGCCAGCAATGCAGTCCAGCCTGCATGGACGTGCGTCACCTAGGAAGTTGTGTCCTGGCTGCAGTTTCCACTTCAGGTGCGACAGAAGGGTGAACTGTACCTCACCTCCTGGTGACGCTAACCTTTCCTTGCATTTATGTCTTTTCTTTCTTTCTTTCTTTTTTTCTTTCTTTCTTTCTCTCTCTCTCTCTCTCTCTTTCTTTCTTTCTTTCTTTCTTTCTTTCTTTCTTTCTTTCTTTCTTTCCTTTTCTTTCTTTTCTTTTGACTTTCTTTCTTCTTTCTCTTTTTCTTTGTCTTTCTCTCTTCTTTCTTTTCTTTCTTTCCTTCTTTCTCTTTCTTTCTTTCTTTCTTTCTTTCTTTCTTTCTTTCTTTCTTTCTTTCTTTCTTTTTTTCTTTCTTTCTTTTTTCCTTCCTCTCCTTCCTTCCTTCCTTCTTTCTCTTTTCCTCTCCCTCACTCTCCTTCCTTCCTCTTCCTGCCGCCTGCCTGCCTGCCTGCCTTCCTTCCTTCCTTCCTTCCTTCCTTCCTTCCTTCCTTCCTTCCTTCTTTCTTTTGTTCTAAGTCTTGCTCTGTCACTCAGGCTATAGTGCAGTGGCATGATTTGGGCTCACTGCAACCTCCATCTCCTGGGTTCAAGTGATTCTCCTGACTCAGCCTCCTAAGGAGCTGGGTTTACAGGTGTGTGGGTGTGTGCCACCATACCTGGCTAATTTTTGTATGTTTAGTAGAGATGGGGTTTCGTCATGTTGGCCAGGCTGGTCTCAAACTCCTGACCTGAGGTGATCCGCCTGTCTCAGCCTTCCGAAGTGCTGGGATTACAGGCATGAGCCACCATGCCTGGCAGTGTTTATGACTTTCTCTGTGAATACTTGCAAGGAATTTACCACTTTAATGCTGGAAAAGACATCCATTCCTTCATAAGAGGACCTGAGTGAATCTTGATTGCAGGCCTCATGCTGGGCAGAATTAAGGAAATTCAATTTGTCTCCAATCTTTTTTGAATATTCTTATGCCTCCTACAAGTGCAGCAACAGAATCTCCACAAATCTGGTGCATGAAAGTTTCCTGTAGCTTCTTTAGGGTAGAGAGGCTGGGGAAGAGTAGAGACTGATTTATACTTTTTAGATGTGTAGTTGATCCTTGAACAACACAGGTTTGATATGTTTTGGAGTTTTGTTACAACAATTTGAAAAATACTCAAAGACGAACCATGTAGCTAGAGATGTCGAAAAAAATAAAGAAAAAGTTAAGTATGTCATGAATGCATACAATGTATGTGGATACTTAGTCTATTTTATCATTTAATACCATTAAATGGGACCTGTTGCCATGAGCTCAGGTGTTGCGAGTATCCACTTAAAACATTCTGTGATGCTCAACATCCCGGCACGAGCAGTTCATCCCCAGTGAATCGGGCATCACAGTAAAAAGTGCCCTCTCCCTGTTCACATGTATTTTTCCTCCTGTTTCGTGTTGTACTGTAAACCTTGAATAACACCGTGGGATCCATATGAAGTGGCACTAGTGATGCTGGAAGTGCTCCCAAGAAGCAGAGAAAAGTCATGACATTACAAGAAAAAGTTGAATTGCTTGATACGTACTGGAGGCGGGTCTGTAGCTGGGGTTGCTTGCATTTCAGACAGATGATTCATCTTGTAAACAGGCAGTGTAAACTTACTGTACAGATAAATACATAACAGTACTGTAGATGTATTTTCTCTTCCTTATGATTTTCTTACACATGTTCCCTTTTCCCTAGCTTACTTTATTGTAAGAATACAGTATATAATACATATAACATACGAGATACATGTTATTAACTGTTGCAGGTCAACAGCAGCCTATTAGTAAAGTTTGGGGGAGTCAGAGTTATACCTGGATTTTCTACTGCGTGTGGTCAGTGTGCCAAGCCCCCAAGTTGATCAAGGGTCAACTGTAATCCTAAAAGAATCTAATACAATATTGCAAACAGTAAGTGGTCAATAAATAATGAATTGAACTAAATAAGAATACATAAATCTCAGAATATGTGCAACCTGATCGTAGTACACAGAGATCTCTCTATATATAGCTCTTTTCTCAGTTCATGCCATTCTTTCAGGTAGAAAGCGCCTTATTTTGAATTAGTTGTCTTTAGAGCAAAAATCCCTCTAAGAGTGCAGTGCAGATTCCTATGCACAGCCTGGAATAGTCCATTGCTTCATGCCTACCCTGGACATGAAGGGCCGTGCCACAGCAGAAGTCTCTATGCACCCACCCCCGTCTATATCTGAGCAACGCATTCCTCTTTGCTTCGCTTTTACAGGCTACAGAGTGTGGTGGCTCCAGTACAGAGCTCTGCTCAACATCCTTCCATGCTTTCACAATGCTGATGGATTATGAAGCTAGGGAAGAATGTACAGCCAGGAGGCTATTAGGAGGGCAACTAATTTACAAAATCACATTTATAGAATTGAGTGCATCCAACAACTACCAGGGGAAAGTTGGGCAAAAGCTATACCAACACCACCCACGTCAAAAACAAAATGACAAAAAAAAAAAAGAAAAGAAAAGAATGTGGATATAGGATTTCTGATAACATCATTCCTGAGGCACCTTACCCAGGAGAAACTGCTAAAATAATATTTTAAGTTGAAATGAACACATACTGGAAACGTTATATGTTAGTTGAGTCTGGTTTTTTTTTTCCCAAAGTACTTTCTCAAACAGATCAACCTTAGCCCCCAAGAGACATTTCACATTAAAAATAAAACGTGTGTTCACTGCTGGTTTCTCAACTTGCTTCCACCTTCTCTCCCCTTTAATGAACTGGGCCATGAGGTGAGTCAGAGAGGATAAAGGGAGTAGTAAGAATTTGAGGAGAAAAGAGAGTGAGGCTAAAATAGGAAATCAGGAAATGTGATTAGGTCCCCCCTGTCCCTCACATGGGGCCGCCCTCTTATTGCCCAGCGTGGTTTCTTCTCAAGGGTTCTGCATGGTTCCTCAATCCCAGGGAATTCCGCAGGACGTTCCACCCAAGACCGCTGGGCTCCCACCTCTACTCTTTTGCTAGTTAATGAATAAGAAGGAATTTCACTGCCTGGAAACAGGAACGATGCTTTCTGGTCCTTATTTCACATCTAAAACAGAGAAGTCAATTGGATTATTCCTAAATATCTTTGAACACTAAAATAGAAGTTTTAAAGCAAATATACTACCTTTTTGCTGTAGCCTTAAGCCGGGAAAAGTACAGATTCAACATTTAAAATGGAGATAGACGCTTTCCACTTAATGCTACCACTCTTGCTTTACTTCATGAGACTGAGAATATGATAATGCACCATGAATTCATTTGGAGGAAAGACCGATATTTTATAACAATTTATAATTACAGAAAATGTGAGTTTTCTGGGAATAAAGACATTTTGAAGATAATAAAATATTTTCACTTATATTGTAATTTTGATCCAGTTTGGTATAGGAGGTGGATATGTTAAGGGGTACACCTAGCTTAAGTTTGCAACCTAAGGCCTGAATGGGTTGTGTCTATCAGCTGCACCCCTGGTTAGGCACACAACCTCGGGAAGGCCTCAGCACCTCCCTCGTACACTAGGGATGAGAACAGCACTGCCTGTTGGGAAGCCTGAAACAACAAACAAATGTAGCATCAGTCATTTGTGTCACTGTTACTCTATATAAAGGTACGTTTCTTCCCTCAGGCTTCGAATAAAATTCTACTTTTTATCTTTGATTATGGACAATTTAACTATGATGTATCCAAATAAATCATAGTTCTATTTTTAAAAGTTCTTTATCTGATTCATTGAGCTTCTTGACTATGTGAGTTTATCATTCTCTCCATGGTTAGAAAGTCCTCAGCCATCACTGCTTCAAGTACTTTTTCTGTTCCAATATCTCTTTCCTCTCCCCTCTGACTTGCTTTAAACATATATTAAATGTTTTCATATTTTCATAGATGTCCTTAAGGCTCTGTTTATTTATCTTCTCAGGCTTTCTGTGTGTGTGCTGTGGTTTGCACAAACCTAATGTTTTCTAGCTAGCTTTATCTTTAAGGCCATCTAGTGATTTTTCTCATTACAGAGATGCCTTTTTTTAGTTTTTTACTTTTGATTTGGCCCTTTTATATTTTTTCTTTTTCTTGATATTATTCATTTATTCATTTCTTGTTCATGTTTGCTTTAAATCCTTGAACACAATTATTATACATACATTTTAAATCTCCTTGCCAATTCCATTGTTTTTATCATTTCTGGGTCTATTGGTGTTGACTGTTTTTTCTCCTGGTTATGGATCACACTAAAAGCTTTTTGTATGCCTAGTAAATTTTTAAATTTATGTCACACATTGTGGATACCTCATAACTGAACAATTTGATTTTGTTGTTTATCTACAAGCAGGTTAAGTTGTCTTCTGGCGGGCAACTAATGTATTTTGAGATCACTTGGATCCTTTTAGTCTTGGTTTTTAAGCTTTGCTAGGGTGTTTCTAGAGCAGCCTTTAGGAATGCATTAATCCTACTCCTAAAGTATTGCTTTTTGGGGGTTTCTACTAGATGCCCAAGATGTTCAGTGAGGTGACTCTCCTCGAGCTGATCAGACCTCAAACACCTCCCAGTGCTATGTGAGCTCTGGCATCTTCATTGAACTCACTGTTCTGTTGCAGTTGTTCTTTCCCCAGTAGTTGTTCTTTGCCCTACTTTGCCTGTAGAATCCCTCCCTGTGCATATGCAGCTTTATATTAGACTCAAGGAGACGTTTATGCATATTCCTGGAGCTCCATTTCCCCCCACAGCCTTTCCATTGTTACCTAGCCTAGAAAAATCTCAGTTTTCTTAGAAAACAAATCTCCAGTCTCTCTCCCCAGTTTAGCGAGACTGCTGTGGTCTGCTTTGGTTAAAACTGCTTGCCTTTAAGTCTAGAAAGGGCCTCTAGAAAGAAAGTCAGGGTCATTACAGGGTTGATCTCATTTGTTTCTCTTTCTAAATTATCTCAGGTTGTACTGCCTGCTGTCCAACATGTGCAAACAGTTGTTCCATATCGTTCATACTCACTTATGGCCAGAGACCAGTTTTTGTCAGACCTGTTTTTTTTTTTTTTTTTGTCCATGTACCTGCCCATTTTAATCTCCACATCTGTTTACTTCCCAACTCTCATGTGCATTTCTGCTTTTACTCTTCCTATCCTGACAACCCATATCCTTTCAGAAAACTGGTGCTTAGAACCCGGTGTGTTCAGACAGGTTAGTGTTCACATGTAAATATGTATGAATTTGTTACTCCTGACCCATGTCAAAAATGGTAAACACAAACTTCACTCCAGGGAAGAGAGGTGGGAGTGCTAGAACTGCATGGTTGAAAGACTGCAGGGATCTTTAGTGGGCACTGCAGAATGACTGGGTCTAAGCATCTGATCATTTGATCTCCTGAGCTTTACGTTAGTGAGACCTCGCCACTTCAGTACATCCTACTGCTTCCGTCAAACTATTGTGAAAGATGGCAAGCCTAACATTTCTCTTCACTCAGACCCTTTGCCTGAAGAAAAATGTTCCTGAGACATTTTGCTACAAATTTTGGGTCTATGGGAAATTTAAACCTAAGAAGTTAGCTTGATGAATGAGTCAGCTAAGAGAAATTTTAGTTGACTATTGTTCCCCTTATGGCTACCATGGCAGACATATGCATTTGGATAGTATGATAAAATCCACCAATGCCAGTGTGGAGTCATAGATGACGAAGACTGACATGTTCTTCCTGTGATAGAGTGAAAAATGTGCCTCAATAACTCTGTTCATCACCTTGGTAGCACTCCTGGACTGAAGGGCTTTGCTCAGCAGGTGCTGAAATTTAAAAAGAAGAAATCAAGCTCAGTCTTGCCTACAAAATATAAATGTGAAAAAATTTATGACATACGAAGCAGAATAATCTGAGGATTAGCACTTTTCACGCTTCTATATTAGCACACAAATCAAAATGTAAAATAAAAAAAACCAGTAGATTCAAACGATTCTAGAAATTTAGTAAGTTGTCATAAATATTTCAATTAAAATCAGGGAAAGAAAAACATATCAGAGTACCTGTAATTCAAAATTGCAGTCATGTGCATGCTCTTTTGCATAGACCTCTTCTGGGTGTTCACGAGAACAAGGCAGGAGACCATCGTGGTATGTATCAGGCTGTACAGGCTGTAGGTGGTGACTGGCTGTCAGCGGGAGGCAGACGTGAAACCCTGGCCCACTCCCCTAGACCTCTGTTCCTCCAAAGCCAAAGCCTTCGGCTTCTGGCGGATGGGTCAGGAAGCGGTCCTGCATCTAGGACTTGCAGGCAAAGACACATTGTCTCTCAGTGAGAGGTACAGGCCCAAATTTTATTCCCTTAGAGGGGAGACAGGGAATCTTGGGCCCAGGATCCTGCATTGCAACAAAGCAGATGTCCACTACTCTTCTTCTCAAACACCGACACAGATACAAGTTCTGTGAGAAGGAGGAGCAAGGACACTGAGAAATTCCTCCCCTCAAAGCCTAGGTGTGCAGGGCCTGCCTAAGATGGAGGTAGGCTGAGAAGATGGAGCATTTGCTGGCTATGTGCTGCTACACAGACCCATGACGATGAGGAACTAACGAGGTCGTGTTAGGTTTCTCAAGGACGACAGATTCAGAAACTGCATTTCTCCGAATCGGCAAAGCTGAAGATTGCAATGAACGCTGCCTACTTGAAGAAATGCCAGGAATGGCTTATGATGGGCTTGGTTAATCACACATTTGGCAGGAGGTTAGAATACCCATTTTGACTAGGACACTGAAATGATCTGTTGAATAACCAGGGCAGTGGTAAATCTAGAGCCCTGGAGGGTCTGCACCCATCCTAATGCCACCAACCTCTCACGGGGTGCCAAACATCACTGCTCTGGTTCCCCCAGAGAAGGCGCTGAGGCTTCCTTCCCATTGGCTGACCCTGAGTACGCATTCGACTTCCCGTGCGGCATGGAAGGCTTCTGTATCACTAAGATTTTGCAACTCTTTTCATCCCAACGTCCGAGGGTGTGGTTGTCTGGCCACATACCTCTTACCTGGTTCAAAAGGAGTCCTTGTGCTTGGAATCAGGACCACAGTGGGAGTCATGAGGACACTTGATTCTGTCACCAGACATTGCCTCAGGCTGCAGTACTCACGCCTGACACTGGGACCCGTGGTGGAACACCAAGGGCAAATCTTAGCATATGGATTCTCGCAGTTGTTCCTGGTCAGGCTGCTGCAAATTCCAAAACAATACAGGTCACAAGAGATGAGAGAAGATACAAGGGCATCCGGCACCCTCTATGTTTTGCTGTAATAAAATGTTAACAAGCGACTTTGAAATATTCACACTAATATGCACAAACAGTTCTCAACTTTGAAACAACTCTGAACATTTCAAAGACAGATTCTCATTCTTATTATAACACATCCAAAGTTATCTATGCTCCAGAAGAAAACTGAGAGAAAACATCAGGTGTACAAGAGAGGATCCAAATACCCTCCTTCCACCTTCTGCCAAATACATTCCTCCAGATTAGCCGAGAAAGACTTTGAGGTGTGTCTTGTAGATTGTTTTATGCATATACAAATTTACCTCCTTCTGGCTCTCTGTATCTCTCTCTTATAGGACTATGTGATTTATTTGGCATCTGGTTTGCTGATTTGTTGTTCTCCTAAGGAATCAATCCACATTATCTATGTTCTTGATTTGATAACATACAGTTGTTCTCAATATCTTCTCAGCTTTAAGACCTGGAAGATGCTGTAGCAATGGCGCCTCTCCGCTGTTACTCCTGATGATGATGGATATGCTCCCTCCTTGGTCTGTCATCTGTTTAGCCAGACTTTGGTCAGTCATATGGATCTTTTCAAAGAACCAACTTTCTGTTTCATGGATTTACTCCCTTGATGGCCTATTTTCTTGTCCACTGGATGTAATTAGTTTGGCTTATTTCCTTCCATTCACTTTCCTTGAATCTTATTTGCTTTTCCTTGTCTAGATATTTAAGTTGTGATCTTAGATCAACAACTGTCAAGTGTTTGCTCATAGGACCCTTGAGACTCTTACAAAGTATTGGGGATCTTAAGGAGCTTTCATTTATCAGTATACATGATGAGTATTTATTGCATTAGAAACCAAAACTGGGCTGGGCGTGGTGGCTCATGCCTGTAATCCCAGCACTTTGGGAGGCTGAGGCAGGCGGATCATGAGGTCAGGAGATCGAGACTATCCTGGCTAACACAGTGAAACCCCATCTTTACTGAAAATACAAAAAATTAGCCAGGCATGGTGGCACATGCCTGTAGTCCCAGCTACTCAGGAGGCTGAGGCAGGAAAATCGATTGAACTGGGGAGGCGGAGGCTACATTGAGCTGAGATCATGCCACTGCACTCCAGCCTGGGCAACAGAGCGAGACTCTGTCTCAAAAGGGCCAATAAAATCTTCGTTTTCTCAATGCAAAGTGTTTTAGCCTTATTGACTCTCTCTGAAGGTATCTCAAGGGTGCTCAGGTTTCTCCAGACCACACTTTGAGAACTGCAGTCTGAAATCATTGATTTTTACATGTCTGTTTTCTCCTAAGAGCATCACACATTAGAGAAAACCCTAAAAACATTCATTGTATCCCGCAAGTTTGGATAGATTGTGTTCTTTTCTTATCCAGTTCACAACTTTTCTAAATTCCTTGGTGGTTTCTTCTATGTCTCAAGGAATATTTTGAAATGTGCCTTTTCACATCCAAATCTTTGAGAAGTCGGCAAACTTTTCCTTATTCGTACATTACTTCATTCTGTTGTGTTCAGAAAACACACTCTTTAATTCGTTTAAATCTATGGAGACTTGCTGAAAGGCCGCATGTAGGGTATACCTCGGCAAATGCTTCATGCACACTTGAATGTGTATTCTGCAGTTTGGCATAATGTTTAGTAGGTCAACATTTTGCAGGGATAATAGAATTTTGCCTGATTTTTTGCATATTTGTTCTAGTATATTGTGTTTGTGGAAGATTTATAACCATAGTGAGAGAGAAGCAAGGAAACCTCTAACTCTGGTTATTGGCTTATCTATTTCTCTCTTGAGTTCTTTCAGTCATTGCTTCATATATCAGAAGGGCTCTTATTAGGGTACAACACATTTAGCCTTGGTACGTCTTCATGGATGAACCCATTTCATTCATGAAATGTCCTTCTGATCTTGGTCTTATTTCTTGTCCTGAAATCTTTATCTGATCTTGACATTGCCACTCCAGCTTTCCTCTGCTTCACGTGTTCCAGGTATAGTACTTCCATACTTTGGTTTTCCATCCAGTTTTTCCATTTAAAGGGCACTGATTGTAAAAGAACCTCACTGGGATTTGCGTTTTACTCAACTTAACCGTCTCTGCCTTCCATGTCCAGTGTATCATCCTGTTTCATGGAATTCACTTAGGAGGGGGCTGAGTTTCAGCGGTTCAGAATGCTATGCATTTTCTGTCTGGACCTCATCTTCTTTATTTTGTACTCTTCCTTTCCTTCATTCTTTTGGAAAATGGAATAGTCTAATTATTATCTATTCCTCTATGTTTTAATGATGGGGGTGGCTCTAGGACTCACAATATCCCTCTTGGACCTACTGCATTCAACCACATAACCCCACATTTATATTACCTAACATCATGGATGAGATCACAAACTGTATACTTCCACAGATTCCCTATATTATTGATGCTACTGTTTTCAAACTTTTACCTTTACATGTGTTAAAAAAATACATTGCTATCATTTTGCTTCAATGAGTCGATCTGTCAAAGACATTAATAAATTAGATGAATACAATCTTTTACATTGAACTTGACATTTATGATTTCCAGGCTTCTTCATTACATAGTATGGATTAAGGTTTTTACCTGGTATTATTTTCCTTCTACCTAAATAGCTTTCTTCAACATCTTTTCTTTTTCTTTTTTTTGAGACAGAGTCTCACTCTGTCACCCAGGCTGGAGTGCAGTGCCGCTATCTCAGCTCACTGCAGTCTCCGCCTCCCGGGTTCCATCGATTCTCCTGCCTTGGCCTCTTGGGTAGCTGGGATTACAGGCATGTGTCACCACAACCGACTAATTTTTTGTATTTTTAGTAGGGATGGGGTTCCACTATGCTGGACAGGCTGGTCTCGAACTCTTGATCTCAGGTGATCCGCCCGCCTAGACCTCTCAAAATGCTAGGATTACAGGCGTGAGCTACCGTGCCTGACTTTAACACCTTTTCTTTCTTTTTTTCTGTTGAGAGGGAGTCTCACTTTGTTGCCCATGCTGGAGTGCAGTGGTGCGATCTTGGCGATCTTGGCTCACTGCAACCTCTGCCTCCAGGGTTCAAGTGATTCTCCTGCCTCACCATCCAGAGTAGCTGGGATTACCTGCATGCGCCACCACACCCAGCTAATTATTTGTATTTTTAGTAGAGATGGGGTTTCACCCTGTTAGCCAGGCTCATCTTGAACACCTGACCTCAAGGGATCCACCCACCTTGGCCTCCCAAAATGCTGGGATTACAGGTGTGAGCCAATGTGCCTGGTCCTTAACACCTTTTCTTATGGGAAACTGCCAATCAGACAAGCTTTTAGCTTTTGGTTTGTTTGTTTTGGGGAGGTACAGAATATTCCTTTGTATAAATTCATTTTCAAGGGATTTTTTTTTCTGGATACAGTGTCCTAGGTTGATCTTTTGTTTCTATTTCATCACTTTAAAGATGTTATTCCATAGTTTCTGACTTGCATTGTTGCTGACCAGACGGCATCAGCCTTTTTTTTTTTTTGTCGTAGCTCCTCTACGTTAAAGAATCTTTCCTTCCTCTGGCTTCTGGAAATGATTTTTCTTCTTAGCTTTGAACTGGGACAATTTAACTATGATGTCCCCCAGTAGAGCACAGAGTTTTGCTCTTTAGAATTGTATATCTGAGTCACTGAGCTTCTTGACTCTGTAAGTTTCTTGTTTTCTGGATATTTGGAAAGTTGTCAGCCATCATGGCTTCAAGTACAATTTCTGTCACAATATCTCTTTGCTCTCCTTCTGTGACGTGCTTAACATGTATATGAAATGTTTGGATGTTTTTATGGATGTCCTTGAGGTTCTGTTGATCAGTTGGTTCAGTCTTTGTGTGTGTGTGTGAGTGTGTGTGTCTTTCCTGTGGTTTGTCTAGTTTCTATTTAATTATTTTCTAGTTCACTTTTCCTATTGTAATGTCTAAAGTTATGATAAGGCCATCCAGTGAATTCTTCATTAGAGACTGCCTTTTCTCAGTTCTTTAATTTCTATTGGGCTCTTTAATTCTTTTTATTTCTCTTGATATTCTGCAATTGTTTCTCTGATGGTCAGGTTTTCCTTATATCCCTGAACATAGTTCTCATAGGTACATTTGACTTTCTCTAGTCGTTCAAAGTTATAAAGGTGGCAAAAATTAAGGAAGCTGGAAGTTCTTAATTAAGTCCTGACTCTTTTGGGCTGATTGTTAACAGACCTTATTTGGTTTCCTGGACTGGTTGCTGAAGATTATGTGTCAGTGTCCTGTTTTTATATATGGTCTAGCCATTGTCCATTTCATATATCCAGTTTATCATCCGTGTTTTCTAGTTAGTGGGGACAAAGCACCATGTGATGGTCATTCACTCAAAGGATGAAAATGCACCTTTGAGGACAGAGCCAAATGCACCTTTGAGGGCAGAGCCAAAACTTTGGAAGGTGTCATCCCCAGACCAACACCATAGCTTTTTAATTTTTTAATTTTTAATTTTTTAAAAAAGAAACCAATCTTACAGGTAGAGAGGTTTTGGTTGATATGGTAAATGGATGGGTCCCACTGCCATATGTTCACTGCTGCACTTCTTTTTACCATAAAGCGGGTCCTTTAGGTTTAGGCACTATTCTATGGGATTTCATATTCGTAAATCAGATCCTCTATGAGCCCTTGAATAGTGCACTGACCCAAAAGTTGCCTTTTAGACTTGGAAACTATTCCATATATGAAATAGGTATCAATTTCTGTAAGAACAAATTCTTGCTGTATGTATCAAAAACATTTCTACCATCAAGAAGATAAATGTTAAAAATAACAATAAGGCTGAGCACCGTGGCTCAGGCCTGTAATCCCAGCATTTTGGGAGGCCGAGGCAGGCAGATCACTTGAGGTCAGGAGTTTGACACCATCTTTGCTAACATGGTGAAACCCTGTCTCTACTAAAAATCCAAAAACTTAGCCGGACATGGTGGCGCATGCCTGTAGTCCCAGCTACTTGGGAGGCTGAGGCAGGAGAATCACTTGAACCCGGGAGGCGGAGATTGCAGTGAGCTGAGATCGTGCCGTTGCACTTCAGCCTGGGCAACAGGGCGAGACTCCGTCACAAAAAAATAAAATAGCAATGAGATCTATTATGTGTTGTAAACATCTCTTTCTTTTGCTCATGAACGCTTCTTTAAAATCCACTGACAGAGCATTAACATTAATACTAAAATTTATGTTTGGATTATTGAAAACAACAAAACATCTCATTGGTAAATTAACTGATGTACAAAATCATTCTAACTGTGGCCGGGCGCGGTGGCTCAAGCCTGTAATTCCCAGCACTTTGGGAGGCTGAGACGGGCGGATCACGAGGTCAGGAGATCGAGACCATCCTGGCTAACAGGGTGAAACCCCGTCTCTACTAAAATACAAAAAACTAGCCGGGCGCCGTGGCGGGCGCCTGTAGTCCCAGCTACTCGGGAGGCTGAGGCAGGAGAATGGCGTGAACCCGGGAGGCGGAGCTTGCAGTGAGCTGAGATCTGGCCACTGCACTCCAGCCTGGGTGACAGAGCGAGACTCCGTCTCAAAAAAAAAAAAAATCATTCTAACTGTGTCAACATGGAACTGTAAACTTCTTAACACACAAAAAGATATGTTACTTTTATACTTTATGAAGAATATTTAAAAGCCATATACAGAAAGAAACACATGCATTTGTAATCATATGTTGAAAGACTTGACAACACACATGTCCACCGTGGGTTCCTTATGAAAAATGCCACCTTGGCTAAATGTCAATGCATTTATATACCAAGTGATGTGGTAAGCAACTTCCGGAATTTCCAAGAAATAGTGCACAACTTCTTAAAATACCTCATACATGCCTTTATATTTGTTTATTCAAAAATTGGCAAAGATATATTGCAAAAATTTGTATTTTTTGAAATAGATATTACGGGGAATTACTGCTTTATGAAACACAGTTTGGGAAATATTCATCCAATGTAAAGTCTGTTGGCTGGTAATAAAATATGTAGATGCTACTTGCTCTTTGTTTGCATTTTTTCATACATAAGAGAATTATTTAGCTTTGTTTCCTTAACAGGAGTTGGGAATAATAGCATCCAATCTATTTGCTTTATTTCGTTTTTTTTTTTTTTTTTTTTTTTT
>NW_016804646.1:6159610-6238444 GCF_001698545.2 Rhinopithecus bieti
ACTCACAACAGCATCTCACTATGGTTTTAGTTTGCCTAAGGGTATAATCATCTTTAGAGGATTTTGGCCCTGGGAGTGTTATTCAAAGTGTGTGTGTGTGTGTGTGTGTGTGTGTGTGTGTGTCTTTTCATGAACAAAATTTTAAGATTAAAAAATATAAAATAAGTTGGAATCCGGGACAGTGAAGTAGATATGCTTAAAAAGAAAAAAAAACAGCAGCAAGGAACATTTAAATAATGATGCAATGTTTATTCATCCAAAGTCATGTATTTATAACAAAACAAGAAAGTCAACAAAAATTATAGAAAGAAAAGAGGGAAAATGAGTAAAAAGAAAAGTTACCAAAGCAGACTACGAAGAGTTTGGGAATATATAGGCTGACTACAGAATTTATTGTCCAATTTTGGTACTCCAGAGAGGGAAAGAGGGCTTTAAAGAATAATTAAAATGACATAATTTAACAACATATTTATTTGCTGATCAAAAAAATTAGTTTTATTATATTGGTGGTCCTATAAAATATTTTTATGAAAATCAAATTTTAAAAACATTTTTTCAAAAAATTAATAACAAATCTATATATGTTAAGCAACGTTTTAGAAAATATGTAGTATTAAGTATCTAAAAATAATGATGCACAAATTTCAATATTGAAATTCATACTTGTGGAATATCTTGTGAGAATAATCACTTGACGGTGTTCCTACATTTAATTAAATAAATTTATATCCTGTATCAAAATTGAAGGAACATAAGAAATCTTTGAATTTTGTAGCACCTACATTTGGCAAAATAATCACACTGTAAATTATTATTTGGTGAGTTATCTGATACACGTGTTTGCCGAAGACAGGGTCTGCGAAACAAGACCAAAAGACTGATACTCTGGAAAAATGTAAGCTATAATATTTATATATTTACGTGACAAGTTTATAACTGACAGTATTCTCTAATAGTAGTTGTTCTACACATTGCAATTCTAGCATATACAGTGGCAATATTTTTATAAAGTATATTTGGGTCCACAGAGATGAACTGATTAAAGTTGATAATTCCAACTTTTATAACTACAAAACATGACTTTGAAGAAAGGTATATACATTTCTGTGAGCAACTAAGAAGTAATAAGAGCATGGTAAAAATAAAACTTCAGAAATAACCAGGGATCTATTAAAGGCAGATATGAACAACAAATATTGACATATGTATGTATATTCTATAATAATCAATTTATTTACATAATATGTAATTCTCAAATTTTTTATATAAAATGGCTATTAAATATTTTAAACTAAACTACTTATGTGTTAGAAAGGATTTTCTTTTCAAAATTGTTTTGGAATCGTATTTTAAAACATCCATATTAAATTGTCAGGCAATAATCACTTTTTTTTTGAAATGAGTTCTTAGTATATTACGCAGGCTGGACTTGAACTCTTAGGTTCAAGCAATTCTACCACCTCAGCCTCCTGAGTTGCTGGGAATATGTGATCAAGCCAGTGTGTCTGGCTAAATAACACAATTTTGAGCAACTCTCCAATACATCCTTTGGTGTGGTTTGGACTTTCGTCCCCACCAAAATCTCACGTTGAATGGTAATCCTCAATGATGGAGACAATGCCTTGTGGGAGGTGACTGGATAATGGGGCAGATTTCCCCTTTGGTGTTGTTCTCATGATAGTGAGTGAGTTCTCAGGAGATCTAGTTGTTTAAAATGTGTAGCACTTCCCCACATCTCTCTTCCATCTATTCCAGCCATGTGAAGATGTGCCTGCTTCCCCTTTGCCTTCCACCACGATTTTAAGTTTCCTGAGGCCTCCCCAGTCATGCTTCCTGTACAGCACGTGGAACCGTGAGCCAATTAAACTGCTTTTCTTTATACATCCCCCAGTCTGAGGTATTTCTTTATGATGGTCTTAGAATGGACTAATACATCCTTGTTGGGCAATAGACTTATGGCTGTTAAATGATGTCAGTTCTTCTGAAATAAATCTAATTCAATACAATTCTGATCAGAATTCCTATAGGAACTTTTGTGAAACTTAAACTGCATTTAAAATTTACATATAATCCTAAAAAATGCATTACTATATATTATCATAGCTCTAACACGATTAAGGCTAGGTGACGTTGGTTCATGGATAGAAGAATAGATGACTGGAACAAAATCAAAAGCTTGGCAATAGAAATATGAATCCATGAAAATACCATGTGTGATGGCCCTGGCATTGCACCCCAATGGGAAAAATGGATCAGACAATAAATATGTCTGAAGCATGGGATACAAATATTATCCTTATTTCACACCACACAGAAAAATTCCACATGAATCAGAGACTTAAATGTGTAAAGCATATCTTAAACATTTTGAAGAAGATTTGGTGGGGTTAGCCCTGATTTCAGAATAGGAAAATAATTCCTAAGCTATATATTTCTATTCGTAGGCTATAAACATGATTAATGCATTTTTTTCGGAAGGAAAATATTAATAAAAGTTTATATTTTTCAAAGAATAATAAAAGTTTCCACTTATCAAAGAATCGCATAAAAGATTAAAAAGAGCAAAGATTGGGGGAAGGTACTTATGGTACAGCTTCTGATTATTAAGAGAATCATCCTACACTTCAATTAGAAAACTTCATTGTTATGAATAGGTAATTTCCAGACAGGGGAAATGCAGGGCACACTAAAAGCACATGACAAAAATCTGACAAATCTGAAAATGCTCAGGAAGTTGGTGAACAGACAATTGTCATGCATTATGGAGGAAGCGTAAACTGATAGAGTGATTCTGAAGAGAAATCTGTCATTATTTAGTGATATTGGTCATACGAATACCAGATGATGCAGCTATCCTATTTTATGACATATAACTCAGAAAAACTATCACAAATACCCAGAGGGACAGACATGAGTATATATTTATCAGATCATTAGTGAGTGGGCTCAGCAGACAATCTATATGGCTACTTGTATCCATTTGTTAGGGCAGCAAAAACAGAGGGTCATACACTGCATGGCTTCAATGACATAAGTTTATTGTCTCCCAGTTCTGGAGGCTCGTCTCCATGACCTCCCGACTCTGATCACTTCTCCTGAACCTCTGCTCCACATTCCACCCCGCACTGGCCCCTGACCCCTCCCATCCCCATCCACGTGGTCCTGCCATGGGTGCTCAGTCTGGCATCCATAGCTACCTTCCCAGGCCCATCACCTACACAAAGCCTCTGCTTTAGCCAACTTGATCTCTTAATGGTCCCCATTAGAGGGTGCAGGACCACATCATCCCCCGCCTTCCTGGTGCTTGTCAAGAGCTCTCTCAACTCCAAACCCAGCTCAGCTCCCACCCGCTCCCTGAACCTCCTCTAGCTGCCTCAACCTTAGGCAATGTTCTTTCTTCTGGATCTGGGTAGAGCATGCATTGATTACGCCACTTCGCAGTACCTCACTTGGGCTGTCTTTTCTTTTCTTTTCTTTTTTTTTTTTTTTTTTAACATTATATCCAGTTTCTTTGACTACACCTTAAACAGTAAAGGGCAGGCACTGGATCTTGTAGCTATAAGTCATTGCTCAGATCTATCTAGGACACTTTCATTCACATGATCTTCAACAAACATTTACTGATAATGATGATGTTAAAAACTAGACCTCGGAACAATAGCTGCTAATGTTTATGTCCACTGTAAAAATAAATAACTTCCTTTTGGGGTATTTTTCTAAAGGAGACTCCAATAAACCTTAACGAGAAACTGTTAGTATAGCTTCAGATACTGTGAGCAAATACAGTTCCAAACCCTGACTCCACAAATTCCTCTTTCCTCTTAAATCATTAATACATTTGTGAATAAATAACTTGCCATCCAAACGACAGATTCCTACGTAGGTGCAACGACAATGCAAATACCGGCAGGTGAATTCTTTCTCCTCCTCACATTTTGCTGCACGTTCTTCTATGCTTCCTGCCCCCAGTTGCTGCTTAGTGATACTGAACACTGAAGCACCCAGTGCAATCAGCAAGTCTGATTGTCATGAGTTCTTTTTAATCTATTTGTTTCATATTAACCAAATAAAACTTTCTGCTTTACTGGAAGCAGAATGGGTAGCTATGAATCAAGATGTTTAATGAAGAAAGTAGTTCAACACATGGATCTAAAGATTGGCAACAAAAGACACACTGGCAACTACTAGAGTGGGGAGAGAGGGAGGAAGGCAGGGGCTGAAAAACTACTTGTGGGATACCAAGCTCACTACCTGGGTAATGAGATCATTCGTGCCTCAAATCTCAGTGTCACGCAATTTTCAGAGGGTGAGAGGCCAAAAGAGGCTAATTTACTCATGTAACAAACCTGCTTATGTACCTCCAAATCTCAAATAAAAGTTGAAATTATACAAAAAACTTTTCCATTAACAGACTGCAATATATTAAAAGATTAACTAGATTGATAAACAGGTTAGAATGATGTCACCACTCCTGTGTTACTACATTAATGAATACAATGCTATCTGGAAGTATAGGAATCCTCAGATCTTAGTCTTACTTGGGAGAAAGAATTCTGCTAAGTGACCAATTTAGCCAAAAAAGACAATTTATGGAATGAAGGTAGAAAGCAGAGAGTTTACACAGAGAGACAGTACACCCTGAAAGATAAGGCAGAGCGGGCTGTTGAAAGGGAGGGAGCCAAAACCTCTCCAAGAGTTCTGCACTGGATTACTATGATGTCAAACTCTTTCCTGAAGTTTCCACCTCTGTCTTAAGTCTCTGCCTTTTTTCCTTGTCTAGATTTCTTGCTCCTGCCTTAAGTCCTAGCCTCACTCTAGGCTTATGGGACCTTCCCCTAGTATTAGTTGATACGCATGCATGGTCCTGGCGTTGGATACTGTATTAATCAGTTTTCACGCTGCTGATAAAGACATACCCGAAACTGGGTAATTTATAAAGAAAAAGAGGTTAAGTGGACTCACAGTTCCACATAACTGAGGAGGTCTCATAATCATGGTGGAAGGTGAAATGCACATCTTACACGTGGGCAGACAAGAGAGAATGAGAGCCAAGCCGAAGAGGTTTTCTGTTATAAAACCACCAGATCTCATGAGACTTATTCACTACCGTGAGAACAGTATGGGGGAAACTGCCGCCATGATTCAATTATCTCCCACTGGGTCCGTCCCACAACACATGGAATTATGGGAGCTATAATTCAAGATGAGATTTGAGTGGGGACACAGCTAAACCATATCAGATACAACTTCTACCTACCAGCTCCCTTGCTCATTGCCGCTACCCCAGGAAGGTTGCATAGCACTCAGATCTATACTAACTGCAGCTGTGTATCTCTTAAGAATTTCTCCTTTGCCCTCTTCCCTCCCTATCGGCATGTGCCTGGTGACATCTGGAAAAGTTAACTACAGGGTGAGCGATTGCTGGGCATGTTAAGGGGCATTCCTCTCTGCCTAAGTATTCCCCCTCCTCTGCTCATATCCAGCGTGTAGGACTCAGGTAATTTCTGGGGTGTGAGATTTTCCACACCTACCTTTTCTCAGGGGCTTTCCCCTCTTGCTTATGTCTAGCTGTCTTCCTGTTCTAACCATAAAACCTAAAATAAGAATAAATTGTATATTTGCTCTTGATTGCCATGTCATGATAGAAAAGTAAGGTACCATCAGTGGCAACTGCGTTGCCAAGATTGATGTTGATTTGTTCATCCCTGAGTAGAAATGGAACTTGGAGGCCATTGTTTGATTTCTTACAATATGTGCTTTGGTTGTGACATTGTCACTTTAACTGGTGATAAGCATCCTCTAAATGGTCTCTTCTTGAGATACAAAAAATTTGGTGCACTGATGATGTTGGGAATAAATCAGAACTGAACTAAAGTATGTTGCCATCTTGCACAAAAATTATGCAAAAAACTGGAAGGTAAAAAGCCCCCCTACAAAAGGGGGCAATTTGTATATTGGGTTTACTACAGTGACACACCACTATTAACTGGGGAGGAATACATCTGTCCATGATGTTGACAGGCATCTGAATTTTAGAGGAAATTGTAAAAAAGAAGAGCCTGGGCTAAATACTGGCCTTGATTTTTCTGGGAAATCAAATGTGTCCAAAAGCTGCTTTCTGTCTGGTCGTGGCAGAGGGTGGCCAAAGGGGCCTCAGCTGTGCTTACACCACAAGGCTACAGTGTCCCCTGTCCCAAGGCTCCTCAGGACACCTGGCTGAGCTTTGGCAGCTCTACTCCAAGCCTGGAGATGCTAGCTCCATCCTTGGCACAGAATGCTAGTGATTTTCACAGGGTGAGAGGCCAAAAGTGGCTAATAAAATGAAGATAGCCAAGCTTCCATGGAATGAAGCAACAGGACAACCTTGACCAGTTTGAGGGGTATGGTGGGGGCCACAGGCAGAGGGAGTGGGTTACCGGGTGACTGGGAGAGCAGTGGAGGCGGCAGCAGGAGACAAGCCTGGCTGTGAAGACAGCGAGCCCTCCAGGGAACATGCGGTCAGGGGAGGTTCTGAAAGATGGCACACTTCAGAGCGCATTGGTTTGTATTCTGGTGACAAGTATCCAGTAGGAAGGCAAATGAACAGGTTCTCACTCTTAGAAAGGCCGGTCCTGACCTCCTGAGAGTACACAAAGCACAAGGGGCAGGACAGGAGGAGGATGCACCCTCATCGATTCACGCAAAGTCCTCAGCCAAAGTCCCTCTGTTCCCTACCTCTGGGACTTTGTCCTTCCTCAATTTAAGACACTTCAGGCTGGAAAAATGGGTTATTGAGCAGGAGTTGGCTGATGCATTCTAAACCTAGTCCACCAGAAAGCACTTGAGAGATGTATCAAAAGATCATAGAGAAGTAGATATTTTAGGCCCATATCCATGTCTTCACCCTGCATTTTCTTCCCATTTGAATTTTCATTTCCAAGAAGAGTTGTGCTTTGGGAAATTCTATAGCTCAGAGTGTGACTTCAAAGCACGCAATAAATCTGTAAAGTCTTAGAGTGAGTTAAGTTAAACTTTCTGAAGATGTTTTTTGAAATGTAGCAGAGCAGGCTACAATTGATATTCAAAAAGAGAAACTTCCCTTTGTTTCCGCCTTTAACTAAGTTACCTGTAACTGTGTCATGTTATGCTTCATAGTGCATCACTGCTGAGATTCCCTCCCCAGCTCATGTTGCTAGGAAATATCCCAAAAGAATCAAATTTTCTCTGATTTTCTCTGAAAATGATAATTTTCCCCAAGGATTATTTTCTCCTATTCACCTCCAGGGCTCATAAGGCAATGAGATTTATTAGGGTTTATTTGCTTGTGAAGAAACATTAAGCAAATCTTTTAGTGGAAAAAACACTTTTATATTATAGGCAAATGTAGATGTATATTGCTACTGAAGTAACTATATTTTATTAATGCTGTGAGAATTTCTTCCTCACTGTGGCATGTGAATGTGTATGCATATTGCATGTGTAAGAGAAAAGACTTAGTACTATTTGTGAAATGGAAGATGTTTCTCTGCATCTCACTGAGCATGGCTGTAAAACTTTTTCCTCTCCCTGGGCATTGCAGCATACTGGAAAGATGACACATCCATAGAAAGCCTTGCTTTCCAAAAGAGCTTATGAGAGAATGTGCCCCCCAGGTTGGTTAAAACATATGTTAATCCTGTGGCAGAGAAGTTTGTTCTAGCCTTTGGGTGTAGCCCGCTGAGTAAGTTCATAGTGATCCACGTCCTAGTTTCCATGGGCGGAAATAGAATGTTAATATGCCCTGCCCCCATCCACACACACACACATAAACACCAATTTCCCCCAAAAGTCTCTTTGCTTAATCTTTTCCTGCTCTGTATTTTCTTTGATATTTTCTTGAATGACTTCCACAGAATTCAAATGTATTTGACTCTAAATTCAACTTGTAAAATTGTATCTGGTAATTTATAGATTAAATTACAAGCATCTGGACATTGTTTATATGGAGAACAACTATCAAAATGTATGGTTCTATTTATATGAAGTGTCCAAAACAGAGAGTAGATTTGTGGTTGCCAGAAGCTACAGAGGAGGGGCAACAGTAAAGGAGAGTAGAGTGCCTTTTGGGGTATGAAAATATTTTAAAATTTATTGTGAAAGTGGCTGTACAACTCTCAAAATATTTACATCCATTGGGTTGTATGTCTTAAATGGGTGAATGACACCTCAATAAAGCTGTTTAAGAGAGCCTACTAGTGTGACCGAGGACCTCCATTTTTCCAATATAGCTTCATTATTATTTTTTCTCTTTTTTCTTCATTCTCCTAGTTTCCCATTTCCTACTTAGCCCTTTAGAAATGCAAATATGGTCTTTTACATTCCCTTCATCAGAGTCTCCCTACAGGTCAAGTTCATCTAACTATGTGCTTTAAGATGGAACTCTTGAGTTCACACTCCATTTATAAACCAACGCATACCCACTAGAGAACTCTCACCCTCCAGGGAGTTGCCTCAAGAGACAACAGCCTGCTTATAAAGGCACTAGCAGTCACCGGTTCAGCCAGCTGACAGATAAGGCTCCAAAGCTAGCATGGACCCCTGCACCTTGCTTCCTCCCCTACCTTTCAAAAGTGCCACTTTCTGCTCCAAAAGTGAAGTGGTACAGCAGGACTCCTGTGTTTCTTCCCCTGAGCTAGCATTGGAAGTAAATCACTTTATACCAGACTTCTCTCTTCTTAATTGGGTTCTGCAAGTGGCAAACAACTAACCTGCTCTTCAGTTACACTGGGATGTGTTTAGATTATTTTTTTCAAAGGTTGGAACATAGTTGAAAAAGTGAGAAGAGTCCTAAATTTTTTCTCGGAAATCTGGCTTAAATCCAGGTTCCGTTATTTCCTTGATTTGGGAGTTTGGTCATTGGGCAAATAACATGATTTTCTATGTCTAGATTTCCTTGTGTATAAAATGGGGATGAATATAGTACCCTACCTACACCACAAGCTAAATAAGCTAGTATTTGTAAAGGACACACACTCACAGTTACACTCACACACAGGTGTGTATGTATGTATGTACGCATATATGTATGTATAACAACGTGGGGGCCTAACCCAAGCACTAAGTGAGGATTTGCTGAGTCACTGTACGCATACAGCATCTGGCAAATGGATGCCTGTGATTTCTCCAGGGATAAGAAGCAAATGTATATCTATGCAAAGCCTTACTTAGGCCCTAACAAAGAGAAAAATACTGAGTTCCACTCCGTGAACTGGTCAAGGAACAGAATATATTCAAAGAGATATTTCATTGTTTCAACTTGCAAGGGAGGGGAGCATGGCACCTGAACAGAAATGACATAAATTAATCAAACTGAGAACCAGGTGAAGGGCTTAGTCATCCATTGCATAGTTGGCTACAATGGCTATTTTTTTTTTTCAAGTAGACTGGCCATCATGTGGGCCCACTCATTTAGATTTGAAAAATCATCCATTATTTTCTCTGCCCATTCATTCCAGCACACTGACAGTCTTCACAAGGAAATTAAACATATTTTTGGAAGAATTCCTCAATCTTATACAAGATTTTGAACTAGGAATTTCATCAATCAAAATTAAATGAATTGCACATAAAGCCATGGCATATATTTTTACTACATTGTGGGAGAAAAAATAATTATTATACAAAAAATCTTTGTTCTACCTGATTTCAAAATTAAAAGAAGTAGAAGAACCACTTCCTTATGTTCCATTTTGGGACTGGCCAGCAGTGCCCAGAAAGTGTGTCCCAATCCCAGGATGTTGTGGACTTACATGAGAGTAAACGCATCCACAAACCAGACAGTCAAATTAAGTTAATTATTCTCTCAGAGACCCACGCCACTGCCTCAGCAGGGTTCAAACATTACCTTGAATAAAGGGTCCTTACAAAATGTTTGAGGGTGGAAACTGCAATAGATGCTGGGAAGTGGTGAAAGCCATCTCCCCCCTCAGCCGCTCCACGCTGACTTTATTCCATTTACTCCTCCCCTTACCATTACACCTTCATGTCTCCTGATTAGTCTTGTTTCCTCCTCTCTCCTTTCATTCCCATTTAGCAAAGGAGTCACTACAGGGGTGGGAACAGAAGCCACACCATATGTCTCAGTCTGTTTGTGTTGCTGTAACAAAATGTCACAGGTTGGGTAATCTATAGAGGACAAAAATGGACTGTGTCACAGTTCTGGTGGTTGTGAGGTCCCCAGTCAAGGTGCCAGCATCTGGTGACCCCTTATTACTGTGTCCTCATGTGGCAGAAGGCCATGATGAAATTCCCACGATGGGATTCATGCCTCAATAAGGAGAGCCATCTCTACACACACACACACACACATACACACACACACACCATCCCTTTCCCTCCTCACAGAAGCAGAGGAGATGCCGTGTGAGGGTGCAGCAAGGAGTCAGGCCATCTAAAGCCAAGGGGAGAGATTTCACCAGACACTGCATCTGCCCACACCTTGATCTTGGACTTCCAGCCTCCAGACCTGCGAGAAATAAATGTCTGTGTCTAAACCCCATGTATGGTATTTTGTGATGACAGCCCAAACTGACTAAGACACCTGATTAGACCTAAATAAGCCAGTGAGGAGCACTGGGGGAGGGGTGAGAGAGGAAATTAGACTGGGCCGGATTACTGGGGGAGGGGAGACTGCCTTGCTAAATACTGTGGATTTTTACGCAAAGGCCACTGAAGGCAGGGTGTGCCACAAGCGTGGGGAGCCCCAGGCCCCTTGGAAAAGAAAAGAATGTCATTTGTGGAGAAAAGGAGGTTCCCACTTTTCAAAGGTCATTTGACCTTCATAAAAGCATTGGTCCTCTGGTTCTTAGTGTTAGAGCTCAGTAAGGGAAGGTGATTCCCTGAATTTGTAGAAGCCGTTTTCTGAATCCAACGGTACATGAGTCCCTTAAGAGTGGTCAGAGAAGAAAGAATCCACCCAGCTGACATCTAATTCAGTAAGCTGCAGGGACATTGTTTTGAAAGAATCCATAGGCAAGGGAGCACCAACCCATAACTTATCTCAAGCCTGCGGGGTTCTCCAGCCCAGTCCCTTCCAGAACCCTTCCCTGTCCCACAAGCAGTAATGGATTATTGCAAACATTGTTCAGTTTCATTTGACTTACTTTGAAAACCACGTTCCAATAATGAATAACTATGGAAGCTAAGGTCACTGCATTTGGTCCCTATGAGTATCCTTTCCACCTACCCAGACCACGATCAGTAGTCATCACCATTGAATGTCCTTGAGGCAATTCTTCCAAAATTACCTTGCATCCAAGACTGCACAAGAACTGCTCTAAAGTGGAAGGACCGACGTTGGCAACCAGGATTCCACCAGGGGCTGCAGACAACCCTTGACCTTCACGTGGGAAGCTGTCACTGAGTTCAGACACTCTGGACTCAGCCTTCCTCTAGGAATCAATCTTCCAGTAAGCAAATAAATGGAAAGGTGAAATTAGATAAAGAATTATTACCTCAGGGGACAATTGAGTATTGGTAGTTAATCTAAATACACTTGCTTAGAATTTTTATTTTACTACTAGCTATAACTTATTGTAGGTTTGTGGATCTGTGCCAGGCACCAGCAGCACTATGAATTATCCATACCATGATATAATCACCAGATTTTTCTCTGTTATTGTCGTTACCATTTTATAGATCAGAGCATTGAAACTCACTGTAGTTACATCAGTGGAAATTGGGAGAGCCAGGTTCCAACGCAAATATCTGGGTTTCAAGTGATTATTTTTAACCACTGCACTGTAATTTACTACTGGGAGGAAGGAATAATAATAATAATGGCTATACTTGATTGGTTAATTGCTATATGCTAGGCACTGTACTAAACTCCTTTTAGAAGTTTTATTTATGATTGGCACATACAATCGTACATATTTATGGGGTACAGTGTGATGTTTCAATGCATGGATACATTGTATAAGGATCAAATCAGGGTGATTAGCATACCCCTCACTTTAAACATTTATCCTTCCTTCTTAGAAGATTCCAAATCCTCTCTTCTAGTTACCTTGAAATGTACAACACATAATTATTAGCTATAGTCACCCTAGTGTGTAACAGAACAGCAGAACTTATTCTTTCTATCTAATTGGATCTTTGTACCCATTGACGGACCTCTCTCCATTCTCCTCTCCCCGACTACCCTCCTCATCCTCTGGTAACCACCATTCTACTCTCTAATTCTATGAGATCAAAATAAAAAATAAATTATTGACAAATAATAATTGCACATGTTCACAGAGTACATAGAGATATTTCAATACATATAATGTATAGAGATCAAAGAGGGGTAGTTAGCATATCCACCAATCATCTCAAAGTTTATCACTTATTTGTGTTGGAAACATTCAATATGCTCTTTCTAGCTGCTTGGAACTTTATATTATTGTTAGCCATATTCATCCTACAGTGGTATAGAACCCTAGAACATACTACTGGTATCTAGCTGTAATTTTGTAGCCTTTAACCAAGCTCTCCCCATTCCCCCTTTCTCCACCCTTCCAGGCCTCTACTGTCCTCTGTTCTACTTTTTACTTCTTTGAGATAAACTTTTTTAGCTGCCGCATATTGTTACCAGCGGCAAATCCATACGGGTCTACAGCAACCTCAATTCTTGCTTCCTCAGAAGAATGAATTTGACTGAGGGGCATGGGGCAGAAGGAGAGATTGAGGCAAGTTTTTAGAGCAGGAGTGAAAGTTTATTAAAAAACTTTAGAGCAGGAATGAAAGGAAGGAAAGTACAGTTGGAATAGGGCCAAGCGGGTGACTTGAAAGGCAAGTGTGCACCTTGACCTTTGGACTTGGGGGTTTTATACATTGGTATGCCTCTGACGTCTTAGGTCCCTTCTCCCCACTTGCCCAATTCCTGAGATCTTATTAGGAAGCTGCTGATGATAGGTGTTTTCTATCTCTTGGGAGACTGCTTTTCACTTGTGCCAGCTGTGACCAATTATTACTTTAGAGAGACCGTTAATAACCATCCTGACCATCACCTGATGGTTGGCAACACTCCTGGTGTGTGTTTGGGGCAGTGGTGGGGGAAGCCCTCTCCTGCCCTGCTCATACCTTAATAGCCACCTATGGCAACATTATGAGTGTGAGTGTTTACCTTTGTGTTCTTGGCTTACTTAACATACTGTCCTCTAGTTTCATCCACGTTGCTGCAAACGATAGGATTCCATTATTTTTTATGGCTGAATAGTATTTCATTGTATGTATATACCTTATTTTCTTTGTCCATTCATGTGTAGTCACACAACTAGGTTGATTCCGTATCTTGGCTATTGTGACTGGTGCTGCAATAAACCTGGGGCTGCCGATGACTCTTTGATACAATGATTTCCATTCCATTGGATAAATGCCCAGTAGTGAGATTGCTGGATCATAAGGTATTTATATTTGTAGGTTTTTAAGGAACCTCCATACTGTTCTCCAGAATTACGGTAGTAGTTTAAATTCCCACCAACTGTGTAGAAAAGTTCCCGTTTTTTTCTGCATCCTCACCAGCATGTGTTATTTTTTGTCTGACAATAGTCATCCTACTGGGATGAGACAATAACTCATTGTGGTTTAGATTTGCATTTCCCTGAGGATTAGTGACGTTGAGCACATTTTCATACACTTGTTGCACATTTGTAATGTCTTCTTTTGATAATTCAGATCATTTGCCCATATTTTATTTATTTATTTATTTTTTTTGTGTGAAGATGTTTGAGTTCCTTGTATATTCTGGATACTAGTCCCCTGTCCCATGAGTAGTTTACACAACACAAGGCACCACACTAGGTCCTTTACACAGGTTATTTCATTTACTCCTCACTCCAACCCTATGAGGGAGGTGCTATTACTACCACTCTCATCTTATTAATAGAGAGTTCCACAGAGGTTCATAGCTTCCCCAAAGTCACACAGCTAGTGTGGCGGATGGAGCAGGGTTGGATGCCAGAGCCAGGCCCTGCAGCTCCAGGCCTCGTTGCTGCGGGAGCCTGCCCGTCTGCAGTTACTGCCACAGGCATCAATGGCAGTAACCAGAATAAGCATTTATCGAGCACCTACTGTATTCACAGAACTCTGATCAGAACTCTGATCAGTCTGAAGCAAACAAAGTCAAGGAATGGTAGAAATCGCAGAGTTCAAACCAGAGTCTAGGGCCTGAAGTGCACTGCATGGGCCAGGTTAAACTGAATGAAACATTCCTATTTCGATCCTTTTCGTTATTCATCGTTAATACCCATAAATACCTTTCAGGTGATCAGTTTTGATGTAAAGTCAACAACAAATAGGCAACGAATCAGCTCTTCCAACATTTTTTTTTTCTCCTGAAAAGACTCTTTGAAAGCCCTGTTTTGCTGAGACTTGCTCCTTTTGCATGACGGGTAAATCGTAGGACCTGGTACATGATGCTGCATACTTAAGGTGGAAAGGTTGCTTCATCCAAAAGCCTGGAGTTTTCAGAGACGTTGTCCTGAAACTAGCCCCCTTGGGCAATACCAGCGCCTGCAGGCAACAGCTCGGTTGCACTTAAGATTTAAATACAACTCACAGAAGTTCTGGGAAAAACTTTTGCTAAACAGAAGAGCAACATTTTTTTTTTCTTTTCTGGAATTTGTACACAGCATTTATTCTCAACCTTATCTTCCAAACGTTGCGCTGGGAACATTGCTGGGCCCCGTGGAAACAGAAGCGAACGTCAGCCAGGCCGGCAGGGGGCGGCAGACCCCACACTTCGCCGGGCGCCCTCACCTCGGTGGGAGTGAGTGTGCAGCTGCCAAAATCTTTGGCGGGGTTCAGTCCAACAGACTTCAGCCAGCGGATGGTTCGTGTCCTTAGAGGCCGCAAAATATGGGGTGGAAGGAGTGGGGGGGGTGAGCCTGAGAATGGGGAGAGCAATCCAGGGTCGCCAGGGTGGGAGCCGCAGCGGGCCCGTGGCCTCCCGGAGGCCACTGATGCTTCTGGAGCGCACGAGGGGCCCCGCGGGACTGGACCAAGGTCGCCTGCGCTCCACGGAGTCGCGGGCACTGGGCGGGGACTTGGGCGCGGCGCGGTGCGGGGGCGGGAGGCGGAGAGGTGGACGGGGCGCGGTTGGGCTGACCCCTTCCCTCAGGGTTAGGATGGTCAGGGCGAGGCCTCTGGGAAAGGCAGGACCCTCGCCTCTAAGCCGCCAGCTGGGCTTTTCTCCTTCCTGGCCTGCCCGGTGTTCCAGGGCGCAACCCTGCTCCGTCCAGCCGCTGGCTCCCGGGCTGAGCCCCAGGTAGGTGGGTCGGAGGTCTTGTGAGAAGTGAGGGTTGAGGGCGTTTCTGCTTCCAAGCGCAAGCACCGGGAGCACGGATGCTCCAGCTCCTGGACCCTGGATTAGAAACTGGCAAAGGTAGATGTTTTGCAGGAGGCCGCCCTCTGCCTTCCTCTAACACCTGCTGGATTCAGGGAGTCCTAGTACCTGTATTTTTGACCCTCCCCAAATTCTAACAGCAGAAAATCCAATGTGATTGGTTACGCCTCCTTAACGTGCCCTTTTTGACTTTGTAACCTTCCTTCCACGGACTGACCTTTTTCGTGCAATCGATGTGATCCTGTGTCAGCTATACAAAACAGTTTTTGTTTACTGAATCTGGTTTAAAAGGCAAGAAGTTGCTTCCCATAGGGCACGTTGATCCCCAGTGGAAAGGGATGCGTATGCCCTGAAACATGGAGAGTCACATGCGCTGCTTCGTTTTGTGTAGAAGTAACATGAGATGATCTTTTCACCGATTTTCAGAATTGCGGAGAATTTACTTAGGAAAATATGTATTTCAGTGGATGACCAATATGGGTGTTTACTTTAACTGATTTCACAGAAGCAGTGCTCCTAATGTTTTGAGAGACATAGATTTTATTTGGTGTCTCTTTATGGTATGATAATTTACTTCATAAATTATGTGGAGTAGGGAAGATACTTCCTATTTTCTCTTTAAATGTCTTTTCTCTGATTTAAAGAAGTAATAGAGGAGAAATCTTCTTGCGATGTTTAACTTTTGTTCTCCACTATTCTGAAGTTCAAGCTTCAATAATTAATATAAATACAGTAAAATTAATACTTTAAAAGTAGTTGATATGCTTAATAACCGGAAATTATTTCAGTTAAAAAATTCCATTCCATCTAGTGTTTTGACCCATATGATACATATGCATACATGTGTACAAGCGTATATATATTCACATGTATATGAAAAAGATACTATGCACTGTACTGAGTTTATACTTTTATTGTCCAGCACTAAGACCGTTTTTGACTTTAAAAAGTAGATTATGTAGACCTGTGAAACAAGCAACAAGAATGAAAACACTGGACTTTTTTGTGGTTCTGTAAACACAAAAGAAAAGTGGAGGTCACGATCCATGCTGGATCAAGGCCAGGCATTAAGCTGGCATTATTGGCAATCGCTGTAGTCTCTGTGGGTGCTGATGAATCTGCATTCCCTACATGTTGTGCCTTGGGAATTGCTCCTTTGACTAGATTACTGGTTTGAGGTTGTCGCTGTTGTCCTTCCTACAAGAGTAGAAAACAAGTGCACAAAATTGGATTTAGGTAAGTGGAAATTTAATGTAGTCATAGCAGCGCCTCACACAAAGAAGACCATCAACGAATGTAGCCTTGATAAGGGTCTCTCCCTAGGCCAGTCGTCACCTACTCCCTCTGCTGGATGACAGCCCTCAGGTATCTGAAACTCAGCTCCCACCTTCCCGGAGCTTCTCTTCTCAGATCATGCAGCGCCCAGAGCTTCAGGTCTCTCCATATCCTTCATCAACACCTCCTGAAAGTGAACGTGTGACCTTGGAGAAGCCCATGTCCTCCAGGTGTGGCCAGGAGAGCTGAGACAGAGCCCTGGGGTCCTTTCTTATCAACCCTTGACTAGGGTGTCCTAGTTCTGTTAATTCCTCAAATAGTCATTTTTTACAATACCGTTCATTTTACACCGGTAGCTCAGCTGTCCTGGGTGAGCTCCACACCCTCAACTCTGTAGCTGATTACATAGTTCATTATTATACTAATTTAAGAAATGTTAAATATGTGAAAAAGTACAGAGTGAACAAACACTGAAGCGACTTACCAACTTTCCCACAACCTGCCATTAACAATTGTGAACATTTCGGCATTTCAACTTTTCCTCAATCCCTGCAACTTCCTGGTCTCATCCTCTCTTCTCTGACCCAATCTCCCTCAGCCACAATCATGATGAAGTGTGTACTCATCCAATCTGTTTTGGAACTTTTTAAAAGTTTTAGTTTTCTAAAATCAACTTTATGTATGTGCATAGTTTAGAGTCAAAAAGCTCTATAAAAAAGCTTGAATTTCCTTCTCTCCTGAGGCAAATACACTTTCGACTCTTTACACTGATCCTATTGGCATTTACCTTCAACTCTTTAAATAACTTTCTGACCCTGGTACTTCTTTTTTCAGTTTTAATCATTACCTATTGATACCAATTGGATCTGTGTCCACGCCCAAATCTCATGTCAAATTGTAATCCCTACTCTGGAGGTGGAGTCTGATGGGAGGTGATTGGCTCATAGGGCAGTCACTCATGAATGGTTTAGCACCATCCCCTCGTGTTGTTCTCCTGATAGTGAGTTCTCAGGAGATCTGGTTTTTTTTTTTTTTTTTTTTTTGAGACGGAGTTTCGCTCTGCCACCCAGGCTGGAGTGCAGTGGCCGGATCTCAGCTCACTGCAAGCTCCGCCTCCCGGGTTCCCGCCATTCTCCTGCCTCAGCCTCCCGAGTAGCTGGGACTACAGGTGCCTGCCACGTCGCCCGGCTAGTTTTTTGTATTTTAGTAGAGACAGGGTTTCACCATGTTAGCCAGGATGGTCTCGATCTCCTGACCTCGTGATCCGCCCGTCTCGGCCTCCCAAAGTGCTGGGATTACAGGCTTGAGCCACCGCGTCCGGCCTGGTTGTTTAAGTGTGTGTGGCGCCTCCTCCAACCTTGCTCCTGCTCCCACCATCTGAATCTTTTCTCTCTCTCTCTCTTTTTTTTTTAGACGGAGTCTCACTCTGTCACCCAGGCTGGAGTGCAGCGGTGTCATCTCGGCTCACTGCAAGCTCCGCCTCCCGGGTTCACGCCATTCTGCCTCAGCCTCCCTACAGGCGCCCACCACAATGCCCAGCTAATTTTTTGTATTTTTAGTAGAGACAGGATTTCACCGTGTTAGCCAGGATGATCTCAATCTCCTGACCTCGTGATCCGCCCACGTGGGCCTCCCAAAGTACTGGGATTACAGGCGTGAGCCACCGTGCCCAGCCGCCATCTGCGTCTTACTCATACTTTGTCTTCCGCCATGATTGGAAGGTTCCCAGAGCCTCCCCAGAGGTAGAAGCCTGTGCTTCCTGTACAGCCTGCAGAAATGTGAGCCAATTAAACGTGTTTTCTTGATAAATTACCCAGTCTCAGGTATTATAGCAATGTGAGAACGGACTAACACACCTATAGACTTCCCACCTGGGAATATTAGGATTTAACTCCGTTTAATGCACCATCAACATCATACCACACACTACACACATGCCACATACACACACATCCCATATATACTATGCACACACACACCACATAACACCACAGACACGATGCGTACACCTATACCATACAACACACTATACACAACACAGATTCACACACACCACACCACATGGACCTTACTCACCACACACCCCATATAGATACTATGCACACATACACCACGTATACCACACACCTCACACACATACTGCACACTGACAACACACTCTCACAGACACCATATGCACCACATAACCACCTACACACCACACTGTACACACACATACACAAACGCCACACACACTGCACACACCTCACACCATACACACATCATACAGACACACCGTGCACATACCATGCACACACCACAAACACCATACATACTACATATACACACACATCCTTTTGCTATATGTACCTAATTATGTAATTATATTGTAATTTTGGTTAAGTAAATATTCAGTGTTCATATTTCTTCATGACTATGAAAATGCTATTTATAACTGAGGCATGTAGTATACTTTTATATTTCTCCCTAGAATTCATTATTTTCTTTTCTGTAAGCTTTTATGTCATTTTTCTAATTCTACTCCAAATTCTCAGTTTTATAAACCTTTTCTTTTTTTTTTTTTTTTTTTTTTTTTTGAGACGGAGTCTGGCTCTGTCTCCCAGGCTGGAGTGCAGTGGCCGGATCTCAGCTCACTGCAAGCTCCGCCTCCCGGGTTTACGCCATTCTCCTGCCTCAGCCTCCGGAGTAGCTGGGACTATAGGCGCCCGCCACCTCGCCCGGCTAGTTTTTTGTATTTTAGTAGAGACGGGGTTTCACCGTGTTAGCCAGGATGGTCTCGATCTCCTGACCTCGTGATCCGCCCGTCTCAGCCTCCCAAAGTGCTGGGATTACAGGCTTGAGCCACCGCGCCCGGCTTATAAACCTTTTCAATATGCCCACAAACCCATTAGGCCATCTAGCGATGTTCTTAGAGCTTCTCGGGAGCCATCATCCCTGCTCTGGCCAGTCCTGGGTACACGGCTGGCCTGCTGTCCAGCTGTCATGGGATCTCCATGGACTGTCATCCAGAAGATCCCCTTGCTTCTCTGATGTTTCATCCCCCATATCTTGAATCCCACATCGTCCTTTTTCAAAAAAATTACTTCTTCATTTTGCTAGAGCAAATCTCTGTATCTGATACTCAATGAAATCTAGTGTCATCCTTAGAAAGAATACCTGGAAGGTATTTTATAATTGAGAAATTCTCATAAGAAAATTAGCCATCTTAAAGTGAACAATTAGTTTTATGTAGTACATGGCAACCACCACCTCCATCCAGTTCCAAAACATTTTCATCGCCCCAAAATACAATGCGGTACTCGGTAAGCTATTACTTTCCATGCCCCCATCCCAGCCCTTGCTTTCAAGGTTTAGCCATGCAGCATGTACCAGTACTTCATTCCCTTTTGTGGCTCTATAAACCACAATTTGTTTATCCCCTCATCTATTGATTGGCATTTGGGTTGTTACAACTTGTGGCTTTTCTAATAGTGCTGTTATGAACCTTCTCATGCAAAGTATCTGGGTACTTGCTTTCAATTTTTTTGTCTATAAAAATGTCTCTTTACATTCTTGTTTTTCTTTTTGTTGTTGAATTATAAGAGTGTGTTTTTTTTTTTTTTTTTTTTCCCCATTTCTCTTCTTGTTTGCTCAAAGAATACTGTGCTGGCAGTGAACTGCACTGCTGTACTTTTTTTTTTCTGAACAAGAAATGGGTTAAGTGATGGTGGTCTCACCCTGTCACCCAGGCTGGAGTTCAGTGACCCAGTCATAGCTCACTGCAGCCTTGAACCCCTGGGTTCAAGTGATCCTCCCACCTTGGGCTCCCAAAGTGCTGGGATTACAGGTGTCAGGCACTGAGCCCAGCCTAGAGATTTTAATATATTCTGGATACCAGGCCTTTGTTAATAGGTTTGCTTCATCAGTAGGTTGTTCTTCACTTTGTTGATAATGTCCTTTGACACATAATAGCTTTTACTTTTTTTCATTACTCTTCAATTATATTTTCTAGTTTTTTGAGACACACTTGACAAAAATTGTGTATATTTAAGATGTACAATGTAATGTTTTAATAGAAATATACATTGTGAAATTATTACCATAATCAAGCTAATTAAAATAGCCATCATCTCACATACCTTTGTATACATGGTAAGAACACTTAGGATCAACTCCTTTAGCAAATTTCAAGTATGCAATACAGTGTTGTTAACTGTAGTCACTATTCTGTACATTAGATTTCTAGAACCTATTTATCTTGCAAAACTGCACATTTGTATTTTTTGACCAATATCCCTCCATTTCCCCCTTCCCCAGCCCTGGTAATCACCATTCTACTCCGTTTCTAAGAGTTCAACTTTCTTAGATTCCACGTGTAAGTGAGAATTACGCAGTATTTTCCTCCCTGTGTCTGGCTTATTTCACTTATCATAATGTCCTGCAGGTTCATCCATGTTGATGCAAAGGCAGGATTTCCTTCATTAAGGCTGAAAATATTCCATTGTGTGTGTGTCTGTATATAAGACACAGACACACACACAATTACACACACATATAACAATGTGTATATAGCACACAGACTCATACACATATGTATACACACATTTTTATCATCCATTATCCTTTCATTTATTTATTTGCGTATGTTGAACTATCCTTGCATTCCTGGGACAATTCCCACTTGATCATGGTGAATGATCCTTTTAATGTTCTGTTGGATTCCATTTCCTAGTGTTTTGTTGAAGATTTTTGCACATATGTTCATCAGGGGTATTGCCTGTAATTTTCTTTCCTTACAGTATTCTTTTCTGTGTTTCATATCAGTATAATGCTGTCCTCATAAAATGAACTTGAAAGCATTCCCTTTTCTTTAACTTTTTGGAAGAGTTTGAGGAGGATTGATGTTAGTCCTTTTAATGTTTGGTATGATTCAGCAGTGATTCAGGTATGATTAGGTCCTGGGCTTTTTGTTGATGGAAGACTTGTTATTACTGATTCAATATTATACTTATTATTGCTCTGTTCAGATTTTCTATTTCTTTCTGAGTCAGTCTTGGTAGGTTTTTCACTCCTAGGAATTCATTCATTTCTTCTAAGTTATCCAATTTGTTGACATATAATTGTTCACAGTAGTCTCTTATGATTGTTTGTACATCTGTAATATCTATTGTAATGTCTCCTCTTTCTGATTTTATTTGAGTTTTGTTTTTCTTAATCTAGTTAAAAGTTGGTCATTTTTTATCTTTTTAAAAACCAATATTAGTTTTATTTCTTTTTTCTATCATTTTTCTAGTCTCCACTTCACTATTTCTGCTGTGATCTTTATTGTTTCTTTCCTTCTACTAACTGTTGGGTTAGTTTTTCTTTTCTTCTTTGTCTATTTTTTTGAGGTGTAATGTTAGGTTGCATATTTGATATCTTTCTTCTTTATTGATGTAAGTATTTATTGCTAAAAGCTTCCTTCTTAGAACCACTTTTGCTGCATACTGTAAGTTATTGGTATGTTAGTGTGCCCATTTTCATTAGTTTTGAGTTTTTTTAAATTTATCTTTTAATATCTTCTTTGACTCATTGATTGTTCAGGAGCATGTTGATTAATTTCTATGTATTTGTGGATTTTCCAATATTCTCTTGTCATTGATTTCTAGTTTCATACAATTATAATCTGAAAGGAATACCTGGTATGATTCTAATCTTCTTAAATTTGTTTACTTGTTTTGTGACCTAACATATGATCTATTGTGGAGAAAGTTCTATGTGCACTTGAGAATAATGTGTATTCTACTGCCATTGGACAGAATGTTCTGTATATTTCTGTTAGGTTCATTTGGCCTAAAGTGTAGTTTAAGTCTCATGTTTCCATAATGATCCTCTGTCTGGAGCTGTTGAAGTCTGCTACTATGGAGCTAAGTGGAGCTATTGAAGTCTGCTACTATGATTGTATTACAGTCTAGCTCTCCTTTGAGATCTATTAATTTTTTTAGCTGTTATATGTATGTATTAGAAGTTTGGGTATATATATTAATAAGTATTTATAATTGTTATAACAAATTGATGTCTTTATCATTCTATTATGATCTTCTTTGTCTCTTTTTACAGTTTTTTACTTAAAGTCTGTTTTACCTCATGTAGATTGAGTTTCCCTTATCCAAAATTCCTAAAACCAGAAGTGTTTTCAATTTTGAATTTGTTTGGAATATTTGAATTACAATATGATTTAGTTTTTTAGAATTTTGAAATTTTTTTTTATTTTGGAATATTTGCATTATGATATGGCTTGGCTGTGTCACCACCCAAATCTCATCTTAAATTGTAATCCCCATAATGGCAACGTGTCAAGGGAGGGACCCAGTGGGAGGTGATTGGATCATGGGAGCAGTTTCCTTCCTGCTGTTCTCATGAAAGTGAGTGAGTTCTCATGAAATCTGATGGAAGGTGCCTGCTTCCCCTTAACCTTCCAGCATGGTTACATTTCCTGAGGCCTCCTAGTCATGCTTCCTGTTAAGCCTGTGGAACTGAGTCAATTAAACCTCTTCATAGTTATCCAGTCTCAGGTAGTATTCTTTATAGTAGTCTGAGAATGGACTAATACACATTATATATTCACTGTTTTAGCATCCCTAAACACCAAAATCCAAAATGTTCCAATGAGCAATTCCTTTGAACATCATGTCGGCACTTAAAATTTTATTAATTTTGGAGTATTTCAGATTTCAGACTTTTGGTTTAGGGATACTCAATCTGTATAACTACACGTGCTCTCTTTTGGTTTCCATTTGCTGGAATATTTTTTCCATCCCATTATTTAAGGACATTATTTGTGTCCTTATAGGTGAAGTGAGTGTCCTGTATGTAGCATGTAGTTGGGTCTTATTTTTTAATTATTCAGCCACTGTATATCTTTTTATTGGAGAATTTAATCCATTTTCATTCAAGATAATTATTGATAGGTAAGAGTCTGCCATTACCATTTTGTTAATTGCTTTCTGGCTGTTTTGTAGACTCTTTGTTCCTTACTATCTTTCTGTGTGATTAAGTGATTTTCTCTAGTGGGATGCTTTGATTCCTTTTTATCTTTTGTATATCTACTTTATGCTTTTGCTTTGTGGTTACCATGATGCTTACAAAAAAGTCTTATAGTTATATCAGGCTATTTTATGCTGATAACAGCTTAACTTTAAATGCGTGGACAACTTCTTAGGAATTCTTGGCTCTCCCCTCTGTCACCTTGCAGCCTGCCCAGTCCTTTATGCAGCTGTTCCTTATCAAAAGCAGCTATATCCCCCCGTCTGCCCATTTAAAATTGGTGGGATGAACAAAGTGCATGAAAATGTTGAAGACCAAAACCAAAATTAACTCAAATCAAAGTGAAGTACAGAGTTTATTTTTAACAAATGTCATAGCTATGTCACCTTATTACAGAATCCAGCAGTCAGAAAATAATACAAAAAATGCTGAGGTTTGGCTTCCCTGGTAGCTGGGGACAATGTCCTCGTTTCTTTACTGTCAATTATTTCCAGCATGCTAAATCCCTACCCACGTTCCAGCCTCTAGGTGAGTCAATGCTTCACTCTGTAATCCCGTCCAATTAATTATTTCTCATCACTCTCTCGATCCAAGTGACAAACCTTGAAACACGAACATAGACACCTGGCTTATTGGGACGTGCACAGCCAAGACCCCAAGAAGTAACTCCTTGTAAAATGTATTTGTCCTTCTCGAAGCAAACCAGAGGCCCTCCACTGTCACCCTATACAGAGGGAGAAAAATCCATGTGAGGGTTAGGCTGCCAGTCTTTTATTATGGTATGCCATCCTTCTATTATCCATATGTACATTTTCCCAGTAATTGAAATCAGAAAGGGACTTATGAGCATATTACTCGAGCATCTGCAGTGCTTAAGTACTTAGCAAAATCTGTTCAGCAAAACCACACCACTTAGTTTCTCCTGGGGGTAAAAAACCCCTTGTGAATCCTGCACACATCTCTCCCTATGTTGGTGTTCCCTTTAGACTGGCCTAGCCTGGGCATCACTGTAAAGTGTGTGCAGTTGGTCTCTGTCCTGTACCCTCTACCTCCTTCCCTATCAGAAAAGTCACCACTTTTGTCCCTGGCCACAAGCACACTCCAGGAGGATGAGTGGCCTGAGGTAGTTATGGCACTTAAAACTCCCTTGCTACAGATCTGGAACTCAAGCCCCAAGACATCCCCTTAGATTATCTGAATACGCATTCAGGGACAGATCTAGGGAGTTTCTGAGCAACACTTAGGAGTCTTCGGTGGAAAATCCTTGAATTTGCCACCTGGGGAATGAAGTCTAAGGGGCTGAGACCGAGATGGGAGAGCACAAGACTAACTTTGGTCTCTTGATCTTTTCTTACCTGGCAACTGTCAGTGCCTCCGGCCAGATGCCCAGCACAGAGCTCGGTGGATTTGACTCTTCCATTCAGATACTCATAGCGATTGCACACTTTATTCTCAATCACGGGGAGCTGGGCTTCCTTGAGAAGGCCAGCCCCAAAGGTACCTGTTTTTAGAAAGATGAAAGAAATGGTTACTGCACCCAAAACATATTCAGGAGGAAATTCCAGAAGAACAGAGCAGCAGCACTGGACCTCCTGTCTGTTTGTGAGGCTGCAGAACACAAGGCAGCAACCAATGCCGCTGAAGTCTCTGACCCTGCAGAGTGTAAACATCACATATGATTCTCTGTTCCTGAGACCTGGATTTAACAATCTGGGCTTTGTCATGGTGGTTTGAAGTTGATTGTTGTTGCTCTACTTTTTGCTTTTACAACTATAAAGAATAATGTTCAAAATGTAGAGTCTGAAAAATGCAATTGCTATTTTATATATTATTTTTTCAGAACTTTTAATATGCTTCTTTTACTAATTACATCATAACACAAAATTTCACATATTGATTTTTTCACTCAACATTGTATCATGAGTTTCGTATAATTCTACAATCTTCATAACTAATATGTTAATGGGGAGCTACTGCTTAATGAGCATGAGGTTTCCTTTGGGGATGAGGAAAATGTTCTGGAAATATAATGATGGTTGCACACCATTGTGAATGTACTAAATGCCACTCAATGGTACCTTCCAAAAGGGTTAAAATAGTAAACCTTACGTTTTGTATATTTTATTGCAATAAAAAGAATAGTCATCATTTACCAAGAATTAACCTTTCCAGGCACAAGCTTATAATATGTTGTATCTCAGTTAATCCTCGCAACAGTCCTATGAAATAGGCATTTTTATCATTTCTGTTCTACAGTTAAGGAAACTGAGGCATAAGGAGGTTGTGTAGTTCAGCTTGAGCCTGGGTCTGTGGAGTCACTGCCCTAATGCTTCCTCCCCAAGCACATTGGTCCCACTCTTGCTTCCAACCTTCCACATGTTTGTTCATAAAGTTCATTCTTATTCCTTAATATTTTCTGAGCCTAAGTTCCCATAAATTACATAGACGTACTTCTGTCTCCCAATAACGTTGCCAAATTATTTGTAAAAGGGTATGATGGTGTACCGTGTCACTAGAAAGCAATCACTTCACCTCACTTGTATGAGTGTTCAGTTTTTAAAATATTAGCTAATCAAATAGGTTGAAATTGTCACGATTCATTTTCCAATTTACACTTCTTTGACAATTAGGGAGAGTGAACATTCCAATTGTATTTCTGCCTTTGTGAAAAACTGCTTTATTTTCTTTGCCAAATTGAAATAGAATGTCTGCAAAATTGCCAGAGAAAATGTCATTTTTCCAGATAGACATGCCCAGGGATGTCTCAGTGTTCTCACAAATAATCCAGTTTTCTAATTTTGCAAGCCCACGTTTCATTGAAATTTTGCAAAACTCTTTGCTTTGCGAGCATGACACAGGCAAGAACCGAGGCACTCTCTCTTTCTTTCCCCAAAGCCTTTGACTGTGTTTAGATCATTGTCTCGGGTTCAGAAAACTGACACTGATTCTGGAGTTTACATGAGCTGCATGGAAGAGGCTCGTCCCAGCGCCTCGCTCCAGAGCCCAGTTCAGCCCTATCTGGGCAGAGCTGCAGGGAGGAAGCTCCTCTTGACTACCAAGCACTGGGCAGTGGGTGCATCACCTGGACTGTGTAGATGTGTGAGGGAGCACCCTTCTCAAAATATTTTACTGAAAATTAAGTTAGGTGTCACTGCTCTGGGATCTGCTCTCTGAGCAAGGCAAACACCCTGATAAGGGGGAAAACCCACCATGAGTTGCAGGGAAATTGATGCAGTCTGTGGGTAGGTGCTGCCTTCCAGTGGTAGATGTAGAGATGGCACCTCTGAGGGCCGGAAGGCCACAGGTGACCTGAGGATTGAAGCCCTCCCTGATGGGGCCTTGGAGAGAGGGCAACAGGGAAAGTCCAGCATCAGGATCAGCTCAGTGATTGCAGATGATGGTTGACCTGGAAAACCCCTTGGCCTCAACAACTCCAAACTCTGCGTTTGGAATATCCAAGTCAGGGAACATCTGGAAACGTGAAGGGAAGAGCAGGAGAATTTTAACCTCCCTCTGAGAAGCTGAGAACACCCACTGATTCAATGTCATTATTGACATGTAGAAAATTGATGAACAAGCCTGAGTTATGTTTTGTGACTCGTCCTGGTGGTTGGTGGTGGGACTGAAGAAACAGTGAGTGGGCTCTGCGCTCAAGACCCAGCTACAAACTGGTTGTGTGATGTCTATTGATAATGATAGTGACGGTGGTGGAATGGTGGTGATGATGAGGGTTGTGATGAGGGTGGTAGTGATGGTGGTGGTAATGATAATTGTGCTGGTGGTGAAATGATGGTGATGGTGATGGTGGTGGGTGGTGATGATCATAGAGGTGGCAGTGGTGGTGATGGCGATGGTGATGGTAGTGGTGGTGGTAATGATAATGCTAATGGTGGTAGTGATCATAATGACTATCAAGTTGATAGTGGTGGTGATGATGGTGGTGGTGATGCTGATAGCAGTAATGGTGGTGGTGGTGGTGGTGCTGGTGGTGGTGGTGATAGTGATGGTAATGTTAACGGTGATGGTGGTGGAATGATGACAGTGATGGTAGTGGTAGTGATGATGATGGTGGTGGTGATGATAGTGATGATGGTGGTGGTGATGATAGTGATGATGGTGATGATGTTGAGGGTGACAATGGTGATAGTGGTGGTAATGATAATTGTGATGGTGGTGGTGGTGGTGGTGATGTTTGAGGGGATGATGATGGTAGTTGTGGTTGCAATATGGATGGTGATGATGGTGATGATGATAAGGCATACTCTTAATCCTAACAGTGACCTTATATGTTGGTACAGGTGAGGAAACTGAGGCTAAAAGAGATTAACTAACTGCTCAGTCTCACAAGGAAGATGGGAGAGCCAGAACTCACACACAGATCTTTGTGATTTTAGTTTCGTGCTTTCATCAGCTGAGGAATTGTAGAGGATTTGTTTGCTTTTTGGTTGCCCAGCAGCCTATCACACTATATCCTATAATCCTGTTGAGGGAACTACCCTTTGCTCCCACCTTGGTATGAGTGTGGTCCTGTGTCCACCTCCAGCATGGAACAGCTGATGTAAGTTGGAGTTAATCAGTGACGGGTTTAAGGCCAGGCTGGTGACACAAGTTCGACCTCTCAGAGCTGGAAAACTATTGTTTGTGTAATGGGGAGAGTGGCCTTCCTTATTTCTTTCCTGGCAGAGCCAGAGCCACCACAGCATCTATAGCCACGAGAATATCACCTTTGTGCCCAAGAATAATGCCTATTCCATGGCTGGACAGGGCCTGGAGCCATGATGTGAGCCTGCAGAATTTTCAGTTCACTAAGAATTTCCCTTTTTTGCTTAATCCAACTTAAGTTGGATTTTCTGTCACTTGCAAGAAAGAGTCATGTTAGATACAACTCTATTCCATATTATTATCAGGAGCTGCCATGATGGAGTGCTTAACATGTGCTCGGTGTTTGATGCACTTTCTTATTGTTTCTCCCCCAACAGCTCTGCAGCCCTCATTTCAGCTGAGGAAACAATCAACGAGAGCCCATGACTTTTCTTTCTTTCTCTCTTCCTCCTCTCTTCTCCTCTCCTCTCCTTTCCTCTCCTCTCCTCTCCTCTCCTCTCCTCTCTCCTTCCCTCCCTCCCTCCCTCTCTCTCTCTCTCTCTCTTTCTTTCTTTCTTTTTCTTTCTTTCTTTTTCTTTCTTTCTTCTTTCTTTTCTTCTTTCCTTTCTTTCTTTTTCTATTGACATGGAGTCTCACTCTGTCACCCAGCCTGGAGTGCAGTGGCACAATCTCGGCTCACTGCAGCCTCCACCTCCCAGGTTCATGCGATTCTCCTGCCTCAGCCTCCTGAGTAGCTGGGATTACAGGGGTGTGCCACCACACCCGGCCAATTTTTGTATTTTTAGTAGAGGTGGGGTTTCACCATGTTGGTCAGGCTGGTCTCGAGCTCCTGACCTTGTGATCTGCCCGCCTTGGCCTCCCAAAATGCTGGGATTACAGGCTTGAGACACCATGCCCGGCCAGAGAGTTTATGACTTTTCTAAGTCCCGACAGCCAGTAAGTGGGAGCCAGGGTTCCAATTCAGGTTTGTCTGTACCATCCCACATCTTCTCTGAGCCTCAGGTTCCTCATTTGTAAACTAGGAACAATAATATCTAATTCATAGAGGTTTGCAGCATTTAAATTTTTTAAAATGTAAAACACTGGGAGCAGCCTGGCACACCCATAGGTGTTCCTCATTTGCCAAGGTTCCTTTTACTTGACCTCAATGCTCCCAGACCCAGCAGTGCAGAAAGAGAGATTAAGAAATCAAGGAGGTGAAGTTTTAAATAGTAGGAAAACACAAAAAAAGGGAAGCCAACTTTGAAATCATCCAGACCATTCGTTTTTAAACGTTTGGTTAAACCAAAACCAAAATCAAAACCAAAACCAAAACCAAAACAAACCTTTCTTCAAATGAAAACTTATGCAAAGGCTGATGTGAAAAACACCACTTGAAAATTCTGGGTTTTTGAATGAGGGGTTAGGGCTGAGTGGTACAAAGAAGTAACATGCCTAGTTCAGGTCTGTCTGGCTAGTGGCAGAATCAGAACGCATTTCCAGGTCTTCAGACTCCTAATGCCCTCACCAGCACCTCTGAGAAACTGAAGCAGGGATCCTAAGACAGTCTTAGTGTTTCAACAGCCAAGGGGGCTAGGCTGATGGATATAATTATTGTCAGGGCATACTGCAAAGAGAAGAAGGAATCCCTAAAATGTATTACAGGTGCTGATACCACATCCTGCACAAATGTTCCCTCTCTTGTTCTCACCCACAACCATCAACCAATACCAAATGTCATCCTAGACTTGGGGCCATGGGACCTGTCTGCCTCTCCCCGAGCTGTAAGACCTCTGTTTAACACCATCCCATACATATTAGACCTACGGGTATTTGGGAAGACTAGTTTAATTGTAACTTTTTTTGTTAATGTTTTGCACCATGTTCAGAAACCCAGTCTGGCTAATTTCACATGAAAAATAACCTAACACTCTTAACTTGACAGCTGGGTGAAAACCCCACTTACCTAGGGAAGCAATATGAATGCTGAAATTATGGATTAAGAGACTGAAAGACCTTTACTGGTTTTTTGCTTGTTTTAGGTGTAAGGGAAATATACAAATAAAAAATGGATCACACCCCAAAGCTTCAACACCAAAAATACTTTGCTAACATACCCCACTATGAAACCAAAGACAAGAAATCAACTACAAATAAAGACCCTGCACAAGGCTTTGGTCCTGTAAAAACATCCAAAGAACAAGTCTATTGGCTGTATTCAACCTACACTGCAGTTAAAGGAACATAAAGGCCAGAGTGCCATATGTCCTCCAAGCAACCACACCAGTTCTCTATCAGGGGTTCTTAACAAGGGTGAGCTGGCTGAAATGAAAGAATGGAAATTCAGATTTTGGATAGGAATGAAGATCATCAAGATCCAGGAGGATGGCAAAATCCAATCTAAGGAAATTAAGGATCACAATAAAATGATATAGAAGCTGAAAGACAAAATCACTGTTATAAAAAATAACCTAATGGATCTGACAGAGCTGAGAGCTAAGAAACAAACTATAAGAATTTCACAAAGCAATTCAAGTATTAATAGCAAAATAGACCAAGCTGAGGAAAGAATCTCAGAAATGGAAGACTGGCTTTCTGAAATAAGACAGTTGACAAAAATTAAGAAAAAAGAATGAAAAGGAATGAACAAAGCCTCTAAAAAACATGGGATTATGTAAAAAGGTCAAATCTACAAATCACTGGCATTTCTGAAATGGACAGGGAGAAAGTAAACAATTTAGAAAACATTTCAGGATATCGTCCATGAAAACTTCTTCACCCTTGCTAGAGAGGCCAATAGTCAAATTTAGAAAATACAGAGAACACCTGCAAGATTCTACACAAGAAGATCATCCTCAAGACACACAATCATCAGATTTTCCAAGGTCAAAATGAAAGACAGAATGTTAAAGGCAGCTAGAGAGAAACGACAGGTCATCTACAAAGGGAACCCTATCAAACTAACAGCATACTTCTCAGCTGAACCCCTATAAGCTAGAAAAGATTAGGGCCTATATTCAATATTCTTAAAAAATATCCAACCAAGAATTTCATATCCAGCCAAACTAAGCTTCCTAAGCAACAGAGAAATAAGATCCTTTTCAGATAAGCAAATGTTGAGGGAGTTGGTTACCATCAGTCCTGCCTTACAAGAGATCTTGAAAAGAGCACTAACTATAGAAAGATGGCTACCAGCCAATACAAAAATACTCAAATACACAGACCAATGACACTATAAAACCACCACACAAACAAGCCAGCATAACAACACAATGAGAGCATCAAACTCACACATACCAATACTAACCGTGAATGTAAATTGGCTAAATACTCAACCTAAGAGGCACAGAATGGCAAGGTGGATAAAAAGCAAGACCCAATGGTATGCTGCCTTCAAGAGACCCATCTCATATGTAATGACACCCATAGGCTCAGAATAAAGGGATGGAGGAGAATCTACCAAGCAAATGGAAATCAGAAAAAAAAGCAAGGGTTGCCATCCTAATTTCAGACAAAACAGACTTTTAAACCAATAAAGACCAAAAAAGACAAAGAAGAGCATTACATAATGGTAAAGGGTTCAATTCAACAAGAAGACCTACTATCCTAAATATATATGCACCCAACACAAGAGCACTCAGCTTCATAAAGAAAGTTCTTAGAGACCTACAAAGAGACTTAGATGCCCACGCAATAATTGTGGGAGACTTCAGCAGTCCACTGACTGTATTAGACAGATCATCAAGGCAGAAAATGTACAAAGATATTCAGGACCTGAACTCAACATTGGACCAAATGGATCTGATAGACCTCTCTTTCCAAAAGCAACAGAATATACATTATTCTCATCACCACATGGCACATACTCTAAAAATCAACCACATAATTGGACATAAAACAATTCTCAGCAAATGCAGAAGAACCAAAATCATACCAAACACACTCTCAGACCACAGCACAATGAAACAGAAGTCAAGACTAAGAAAATTACTCGAAGCCATTCAATTACATGGAAATCAAACAACATGCTCCTGAATGACTTTTGGGTAAATAATGAAATTATGGCAGAAATCAGGAAGTTCTTTGAACTAATGAGAATAAAGATACAACATACCAGAATCTCTTGGATAGAGCTAAAGTAGTGTTAAGAGAGAAATTCATAGCACTAAATGCTAGCATCAAGAAGAAAGATCTCAAATTAAGAACCTAACATCACAATGGAAAAAATTAGAGAAACAAGAGCAAATCAATCCCAAAGCTAGCAATGGCAAGAAATAACCAAAATCAGAGCTGAACTGAAGAAAGTCAAGACATGAAAATTCATTCAAAAGATCAGCAAGTCCAGGAGTTATTTTTTTGAAAACAGTAATAAGATAGGTAGGCTGCTAGCTAGGCTAATAAAGAAGAAAAGGGAGATAAGATCAAAATAAACACAATTAGAAATGACAAAGGGGATGTTAGCACTGGTGCCACAAAAATAAAAATAACCATCAGAAACTACTACAAACAACTCCATGTACACAAACTAGTAAACCTAGAAGAGATGGATAAATTCCTGGACACATACAGCTTCCCAAGACTGAACCAGGAAGAAATTGATTCCTTGAAGAAACAATAATGAGCTCCAAAATTGAATCAGTAATAAATAGCCTACTAACCAACAAAAGCCCAGGACCGGATAGATTCACAGCTGAATTCTACCAGATGTACAAAGAAGAGTTATGACGATTCCTACTGAAACCATTAAAAAAATTTAGGAGGAGGGTCTCCTCTCCAATTCATTCTATGAGGCCAGCATCATCTTGATACCAAAACCTGGCAGAGACACAAAAACAACAAAAAACTTCAGGCCAATATCCTTGATGAATATTGATGCAGAAATCCTCAACAAAATACTTGCAAACCAAGTCCAGCTGCACATAAAAAAGCTAATTCATCATGTCATGATCAAGTAGGCTTTATCCCCAGGATGTAAGCTTGGTTCAACAAACATAAATCAATAAATGTGATTCATCACATAAATAGAACTAAAGACAAAACCCACATAATTATTTCAATAGGTGCAGAACAGGCTTTTGATAAAATTTACCATTCTTTATGTTGAAAACTCTCAATAAACTAGGTACTGAAGGAATATATCTCAAAATAATAAGAGACATCTATGACAAGCCCACAGCCAACATCATACTAAATGGGCAAAAGCTGGAAGCATTCCCCTTGAAAACTGGCACAAGATAAGGACACCTGCTTTCACCACTCCTATTCAACATAGTATTGGAAGCCCTGGTCAGAGCAATCAGGCAAGAGAAAGAAATAAAGGGCATCCAAATAGGAAGAGAGGAAATCAAACTATCCCTGTTTGCAGATGACATGATTCTGTATCTAGAAAACCCCATAATCTCAGCCCAAAAGCTCCTTCAGCTGATAATCAACTTCAGCAAAGTTTCAGGATATGAAATCAATGTACAAAAATCACTAGCATCCCTATACACCAACAGAAGCCAAGCCCAGAGGCAAATCAGGAACACAGTTCCATTCACAAATGTCACAAAAAGAATAAAATACATAAGAATACAGCTAACCAGAGAGGTAAAGATATCTACAATGAGAATTACAAAACACTGCTCAAAGAAATCAGAGATGACACAAAAGAATGGAAAAACATCCCATGCTCATGGATTGGAAGAATCAATATCATAAAAATGGCCATACTGCCCAAAGTAATTTACAGATTCATTGCTATTCCTATCACACTGTCAGTGACATTCCTCACAGCACTATTAAAAGAAAAACTATTTTGAAAATTTATATAGAACAAAAAGGAGCCAGAATAGCCAAGGCAATCCTAAACAAAAAGAACAAAGCTGGAGACATCACATTACCTCTCTTCAAACTACGCTTCAGGGCTACAGTAACAAAAACAGCATGGTACTGGTAAAAACAACAAAAACAAACAAACAAACAAAAAAGACTCGTAGATCAATGGAACAGAATAGAGAGCCCAGAAATAAGGCCACACACCTATGGACATCTGATTTTTGACAAAGCTGACAAAAACAAGCAATGGGAAAATAACTCCCTATTCAATAAATGGTGCTGGGGTAACTGGCTAGCCATAGGTAGAAGATGGAAACTGGACCCCTTTCCTTACACCATATACAAAAATCAACTAAAGATGAATTAAAGACTTAAATGTAAAATCCAAAAGTATAAAAATCCTGGAAGACAACCTAGGCAACACCATCCTGGACATAGGAACGGGCAAAGATTTCATGAAGATGCCAAAAGCAATCTCAGCAAAGGCAAAAATTGACAAATGAGATCTAATTAAACTTAAGAGCTTCTGGACAGAAAAAGAAACTATCGAGGGAGTAAATGGAAAACCTAGAGAATGGGAAAAAATATTTGCAAACTATGCACTGAAAAAGGTCTAATATCCAGCATCTATGAGGAACTTAAAACAAATTTACAAGAAATAAAAACCATTAAAAAGTGGAAAAGGGACACTAACAAACACTTTTCTAAAGAAGACATGCCTGCGGCCAACAAGCATATGAAAAAAGCTCAATATCACTGATCGTTAGAGAAATGCAAATCAAAACCACAATGAAAAATCATCTCACACCAGCCAGAATGGCTATTTCTAAAAAGTCAAAAAATAACAGATGCTGGCAAAGTTGCAGAGAAAAGAGAACACTTATAGTTGGTGGGACTGTAAATTAGTTCAACAACTGTAGAAAGCAGTATGGTGATTCTCAAATAGCTAAAAACAGAACTAACATTCAACCCAGCAATCCTATTACTGGTGATATACCCAGAGGAATATAAATCATTCTACCCTGAAGACACATGCACATAAACATTCATTGCAGCACTATTCACAGTAGCAAAGACATGGAATCACCTATATGCCCATCAATGACACATGAGATAAAGAAAATGTGGTACATATACACCACGGAATACTGTATAGCCATAAAAAAGAATGAGGTAATGTCTTTTACAGGAACATGAATGGAGCTGCAGGCCATTATTCTTAGAAAATTAACACAGGAACATAAAGCCAAATACCACATGTTCACACTTTCAAGTGGGAGCTAAATGATGAGAACTCATGGACACCAAGAAGAGAGCAACAGACACTGGGGTCTACTTGAGGGAGAAGAGTGGGAGGAGGGAGAGGAGCAGGAAATACTAAGTATTGGGTTAGTACCTAGGTGACAAAATAATCTGTACGACAAGCCACTGTTTACATATACCAGAAACTTGCACATGTACCCCTGAACCTAAAATAAAAGTTAAAAATTAATTAATTAATTAAAATAAAAACGTTCTGAAAACAAAGAGAGAGACTCAAAGACACCATTTTCCTCCCCTTGACCATGTGCCTTGAAGACTGATTAAGACATAGGTACCCAGGCAAAATCAGGAGTGGGTGGACCACATTCGTGGATAGGAATTTGCACAGCTTGCTCCTAAATGCTCATTTTGTCACATGGACTGTAGGTTAAAACCTGTTCATTATGTGGGCAATGGAATTTATCTCACCTTGGGTTTCTCCCCAGCCAGTGATGAAACATTCGGTCCGGTCAGCGACCACATAATTTGGGGATGGCAGACAAGCTGGGATTACTTTGTCAGTGATGATGGCAGGACTGAAAGAAAAGCATCAGCAGTTATGTTTGACTGCTCTGCTGGCAGCTGCAATACCCACAACCAGCCATCCCTGCCTTGAGGCCCCGGAGCCCTCTGAGCTGGCACTGCCTTGCTTCACTGACACAGAGCAATGTAGAACACAGCGTTTCACCCTCACATTTGCCTGTGTTTGCCTATGGACTACACAGACATAAGGTTTCATTTGAAAGGCATCAGTTGCATGCAAGATACTGCTGGTGGCCTTCACCTTTGAAAGTAGGGATGACAAAGGTGCACTTCTCATGCATATTCTGTGCACAACTGGAATCTCATGCTGAGTGCGTCCTTTTGTATTAACTAAGTAGGGCATTGATCCATGCATGGAGTGTCTGACTGAGATGCCACCAAGAGGCTGTAAAATTGCAAATGCATTGTGTGCCCAGAGCAATTTGCTCCATCTTTGGATCCTCCACTTCCTCCTTAGTGAAAGTTGCTACACCATAGTTGTAAGAATCCAGTAAAATACTTGATACCAAATGAAAGAAGATTGGAAATAAGCCTCTTGCTTGAACAAAATGGTATTGTGTTCAAAGAACATTCATATACTTTAGAGTCCCAGGGACTCTCAAACATTAGAACTCTGGTTTTTAGACCTGATTCTACTTTAGTAAGTTCAAGGGGATAAAGGATTGGAAATGAGAAATGCCCTATTTTGATCAAGAATCATCATTTTCACCAACTTTGAAGCAGGCACACTTTCTGCTCTGAGCATCATCAGAAGGCCCAGCCTATCATGCAGACATCCTCACTCTACAGGTTCCCTGGTGGAACACTAAATGCCCTAGGCTCTTGGGGAGTGGGGATGTGGGGTAGGAACTCTAGACTCGAAATGTATCAGCCTATCAGAGAACTCCAAAACCCAAAATTTCCAAATTATTTGTTCAAACCATCAGAACACCACAGCTCTCTGAGGACCATGAGGAACCTTCTACTTGCACATTTGCTGGGTGGGGAGGACACTGGAGAGCACAAAGGAGATCAGCTACTGTTTATAAAGGCTGAGCTGGAAAGGCTCTTGTCTCCTTCTAGAGTGTCAGAGCATCCCAGGACATCACTCCTCAGTTCACAGACCCAGAGAAGTTGCCCCGGGATTGTGGCCAGGTCTAGGAGAGCAGCTCAGGCTCCTGCCCCATGCCTTCCCATCCAGGCCATGCTTATCCCTGTCCATGCTGACACCCTGTCTTCCAGAGCCGCCAGCACAGCGAGTGCCCTGCGTGCCTTGTCACCTGTCCCAAATCTGCTTCTCCTACAAATAGCTGTTTCTTAGCTGACTCAGCTAGTATCTGGCTCCAAGCAGCACTAACTTAATAAGTGACATAAGCAAACGTATCACTTTGTCAGGCTTAATGAAACAACATTTCAACGGGAAAGAGAAAATCAAATCAAAGAAGACAATAATAATAATGTAATTTGCACTTATAAATTGTATTTGTGATTTTTCTGACATTGTGAAATTTTTTTTGCTTTGTTTTTGTTTTGGTACAGGGTCTTACTCTGTCTCCCAGGCTGGAATGCAGTGACGTGATCATAACTCACTGCAGCCTCAAACTCTGGGACTCAAGTGATCCTCTTGCCTCAGCCTCCCAAGTAGCTGGGATTACGGGCATCCACACCAGACACCCAGCTCGATGTTGTGGTTTTTCAAGTGCTTTGAAATAAGTAGAGTCTTATTTGATTCTCTTAAACGTATTATGATGAAAGGAGAATTGTCATCCTGGAATAACTGCATCGTTCTCTGATCATGAATGTGGATGAACTGGTGAACATTCAGTGAGTTTTAGGGGTAACAGAGTACCTCATATTTCAATTTTTTCCACATGAGAAAACTGAGTCCTGCTGCCTTTCTCAAGAGCACAGCTAGCATGTGGCAGGGCTGGGGTTAAAGACTGATGCTGCCCCCAGAGCCCTTGAGCCTTTCATGTGATAGACAGCCCCTCCCCACTGCCATGCAGTGACCATGACCCATGAAACCCAGACATAAAGCAAATATCTTCACCAGCATAGGGTGAAGACCACAGGTGAGCGAGTACCTGCTTAGCTTTAGCAAGGCAATATCTGCTCCTCCGGGCTCTGAGAACATCTTAGATACTTCTATTTCCTGAACATGCGGTTCGAGATTCACTTCTTGGTGTGCACCCAGGATGACCTTGTAGGATGAAGGCCTTGGGGACCTAGAAAAGATGAGGATGTCAAGAGCAAAATATGGTCCGGCCCCTTCAGGTAACCTCTGTGCCGTGAACTTGATGCTGTCTCCCTGACACCCTTGGCCACTTAGAATCAGTGACTTCTGAGTGGCAAGAAGCAAAATTCATGATTTGCTCGAAACAGGCAGTTAGGGAATGTTCTCAGGCTGTTTGGGTGGAGACTGATGCCTATGGTAGTGAACAGCTCTATTCTGCAGTTTATTCAGGCCCACAAAATCATCTGTACTGTGTCTTTCCTCTGCAGTTTCTCTCTAGAAACCCTTCCCTTCTCTCTTATCCGATTGCCCTGGCCTGGTCCCTAGTGTCACAGCTAGAGAAGGAAGGGAGGAAGAGAGAGAAAGGAAACGAGGAAAGGAGGGAAAAAGTATTTAAGACAAAACCTCATGTCAATTGTCCCCTAAACATACTTCTCCAAGCAGTGGGCAGCAGTCAGCACCCACTCTGGGGATATCAAGGTGCCTCCACAGAAGTGCATTCCAAACCTAGAAAGAGGATTTAGTTCAAATTTTAGTCAAATCGATACTTTGTTCTGCTCCGTTGTACAGAAAACATACAGAAAATGTGTCTTTCTGACATGTTCACTTAATTTTGACCATGTTCATATTCCCAAAGGAAAGGACTGCAAGCCCAGCATCAGGACGGTAGTAACTTTGACCAGTGCTCCAGCAGTGGGATTTTTCAAAAGGGCCCATCTATGCCACTTTTTCCGATGCTTTGGGGAGGCACAGGCACAGCCTGTCCACAGGAGAGCAAAGCTAAGTGACTCAGCATAAAGCTCTACAGTCGTGACTTCCACCCCACAGCCCAGGACTCCAACAGAAGCGACTAGCCCAAGACCTTCCCCGAGGTCTGTTTCATTTTTATGACAAGATTTATGCAAGGTCTGATGAATCACTCTTCAAGGAGCCAGATGTGATTCTGAACAACAGTGACTCATGGGGGTCTTCTGATCTTACCTGAGAAACTTTACTTTTGAGGAATGTTTCCTGAATCACTTACTTTCTAGGACTGTGTGGGCAGGTAATAGCTCAGAATACTGGTGTGAGCCACTTGGAACCAGATTGTAATGAAGAGGAATAGAGACAGGAAGTGCATGATGAGAGCATGTTGATAAGTCAGTGAGGATGTAGACCACCACACAGTTTAGGAAGGAATGAATCTGAACTATGTGGAAGGTGAAAGCTCTGTAGAGCAGGGATTTAGTAAACGATAAAGAAAAATCAACTCAACAGCAGAGTGAAATGCAATGCGATCAGGTTTGTCGATGGCATTTCACAAATTTATGGAAAGGAGTCTCTTTACGGGAGAACAGCAGTTGAGCACAGGTGTCCTAGTGTAGAAATGAGATGAGGAAGCAGAACAGTCAGGCAGATGGGCCTGTTTCCTACGCATGCTTCCTAAGAGATACCCAAGAAAACGGAACTTATGAAAGGCATGTTCCACTGAAACAATACCCAAAATGTCCCGGTTCCCTGGGATTGGACTGATCACTCTTAATTTATGGGGATCATGACCTAGAATTTTTTTATGTTTGTGAATGGATGAGTACCCTCTGAATTGAATTCAATGATTCACAAAAGTGTCCAAAGAAAAAAAATCTGTGCCTGTGATAGACTGTAGATAATTTTGTCCTTGCTCTCCCAACCCAGAAAGTGTCACATTTCTAAAACCTTCCCTCTCTTTTCATCTGACAATGAGACAGTGGATATCCATAGAAATCCTCGGAGCATCTTCAATATTTTCCAGCAATATTGGAACTTGGTGTAAATCACTGTGCCTACAGATTTTGATGGAGCTGCCCAGATCAAGAAAAAGACAGCAATTTGGGCCATTTTCACAGTACAGAACCTATAAAAAATATATTTTTAAATACATGATATATAATATATATACTAAATAATATAAAAATATATATGATATATTTCAATTTTTGTAGCTTTTTTCCCCTTCAGAAAACTTAGGGGCAGGTACTGATGCCTTAGCTGTGTGGGTTTTGTGTAAATGTAGAAGGGTTTTACAGGGCTTACGTGGAGGGACAGTATAAATCATTTCTGGGCCTGTTCTTACCTTGTTCTAAGACTGATTTGCCAGGGCCAGGAATGTGCGTGGGCCACACACCCCCCTACAACCCTTCCAGGACATTTCTTCGGCTCCACTTGAGGCTTCCCACAATCAAATGAAGCGGGTGCTGTGGCACAAGGTGGGAAAGAAATCCCATTTGAGACAAGGTAGCAATTTTGTGGTGTAAATCGAGACAAATTCCAAGCCCTGAGTTTTTGACATCTCAAAGGCCAAACTAAATAGTAAAATCATAAGCATCTTTTGGAATATTTTCTCTAAGTTTCAAAAGTGGTAGTAGACAACACAGGATCCTCTTTTTTCAAGAAAATAAAAGCACTTTATAATTATTTTGTTGGATAAGTGATCAAACAAATTGGTATAGTTTAGCATCAGAATGAGATCTTTTCTGAGAAGACCTTGATTGGGACAAAGGGTTATTTGTCATTGTTATTCTGAGTCCATGCAGTATGTTTAGAACACAGTGTCATCCTTCCCAAATTCATCATCATCACCATCACCATCTAAACCATGTAAAGTTTACTAAAAACCATAATTGTCGTCACTGCTGAAAGGCACAAAGTTTTCTTTTTCCATGTGAGTCTCTGTGTGTGCATGTGTGTGAGTGTGTGTATGTGATTGTATGTAGCAAGGATTACTGTCCTAAGTTGAAATGTTGCCTTCTCTCAGCCAGCTTCAGGACAGCTCCTCTGGGGAGCCTCCCATGACTAACCGACGGCCGTGGGGGTGACTTAAATACATGTGCCTTTATTCTTCTTTTCCTCTTCCCTGCCTTCTCTCTGCAGACAGCCCACAAGGTCTCTGGAGGTAGGGACAGTGTCCCATCTTTGGTATCATCTACCAATGCCTACAAAAGTGCAGGGGCTACAGAGGGTGTTCAAAAATGCTTCTCTGTTGTCTCCAGCCCTTCAAGATCTTCAAAAGTATAAATGTTAATATTGTTAATAATTATTCATAAATTATTAATAACAACTGTAAGAGGAAATTTCTTCCCAACCAACCAGAGATTCTATGCTCTAGTGAATCTGGAACCTGGATTTTCCAAATAACTTTACATTTGCCATGGGCTGTTCTGAGAATCTGTCTGTGGAAGACTTTCTAAAAAAAGAAGCAAGGCGTAGAATGCAATCGTCTTCTCTAGTGCTGAGCTCAATTTCTGCTAGTATGCCTTACATACAGTAGACATGCATCATTGTACTAAAAGAGTAACTACAGAAATAATGGTACCCCTGCTCCTACTATTAAAACAAAACTGAACGTTTCTATTTATTTTACTTATTTGTTATTTGTACTGTATATGTTGGTGGAAAGGAAATAGTTATTAAAATCATTGACCACCAGAGGTTCTAGCTTTCTCAAGTACGAGTCAGATCTGAATAAACCACATCCTTCTGTGTGAAACAGTCCTCAGGATTTCCAAGTGTCTGGTGGGAACCCTTCTCATCAGGCTTGGGGTTAACCTCACTTGTCTCACATCAAGGTAAGGTGGGGGACCCCACAGTCCTTTGGGAAAAATCTTGTTCCCATTCTTTTTTTTTTTTTTTTTTTAATACTTTAAGTTCTAGGGTACATGTGCATAACGTGCAGGTTTGTTACATATGTATACTTGTGCCATGTTGGTGTGCTGCACCCATCAACTTGTCAGCACCCATCAACTCGTCCTTTATTGTTCCCATTCTTCCTTCTTTCTCCAGTCTCTAAGAACCTGATTCTTGTACATCCTCAGTGTGGGTGAGGACACCAGAATCGCACTGGGGAAGCTACTGCACCTCCCTTCCATGGGAGTCAAAGGTGCATGAGTCCCAGGCACGGTAGTGGGGTCTAAGGCAAGAAAGTCAGTCTGGGCTCAACTTCAAGGCAGCCTGTCAAGGATAGAGAGCCCGGGCAGTGAGAGGCAGTGGCGTGTACCAGATGGGGCCCGAAGTGGAGAACTGGAACTGACCACATGGAGGGACTTTGAGGTAGAGGAGCAACCAAGATGCTTCTGCAGAACAGACAAAAGCACCCACTCGAGGAAAAAGTCAGTTATTAACTCACACTAAATCCACAGAACACAATGCCACATTACAATAATACTGGCCAAGTAGAATCTTTCCTATCATCCTAACCCCTGCTTCCTCCCTCTTGCTCTCCCTAGGAGTGGCCCAAATGTGATGATGGGCAGTGTGGCTTTCATGGTCTTCATCACTGCCTTGTACCACCTCCCCAGGCAATCTTGGGATGCTGGTCTTCAGTGGACTTGGAGACCAAGCTCCTTCCCCCAGCTCAAGGTCCCTCCACATGGCAGACCCAACCACAAGCAACCAAATTATGCATAGGAGAAGTCCAGGGTGGCTTTCTGTAACTAGGACAAATTGATTGGTCAGCAGAATATTAAATATGGGACAATTCCAAGTAGCTTCCTTTTTTTTTTTTTTCCAGAACTACCCATGGATTTGTTATTCCAATTGTTTAAGGACTAATGTCAACTCCCTTTCCCTGATCCAAGCCTCATACTCCCAATAAAAGTCTCAGAACAATGAGGAAGGAACCCAAAAAGCAGTCTCTAAGCTATGTCACTAATGTGACCTGTGAGTAGTAAACTTATGAGAAAGGCCATCTGGGGCTAAAGAGCTGCACTACCTTTCACTAATTCCTAGGATGGCCATCTGAGGTTTACAATGTGCATTACATGCTTACCTGTTTCCTGCTGTTTGTATTTTCTTTCTTCTCAGTGGAAGGGGTAAGTTTTTTTGTTTTTTTGTTTTTTGTTTTTTTGAGACAGAATCTCACTCTGTGGCCCAGCCTGGAGTGCACTGGTGCGATCTGGGCTCACTGCAAGCTCCGCCTCCCAGGTTCACGCCATTCTCCTGCCTCAGCCTCTGGAGTAGATGGGACTACAGGCGCCTGCTGCCGTGCCCGGCTAATTTTTGTGTCTTTACTAGAGGCGGGGTTTCACCATGTTAGCCAGGATGGTCTCGATCTCCTGACCTCATGATCCGCCTGCCTCGGCCTCCCAAAGTGCTGGGATTACAGGCGTGAGCCACCGCGCCTGGCCAGAAGGGGAAACTTTTTCGTCTGAATGACTCTAAATGTTTCATGCATCCCACGCTAGACATGGCAGCATTCAGTGGGACCATCCTGAGCCTGACTAGATTACCTCTAAGCTTGCTCTTTGGGAGTTTTACATTTATTTTATTTATGTGTGTCTGGGGCGATGGGCGGGTGCTCCCCTAACAAATGTGGGCAGTAGTAGGACAGGTTCAAGATACCCGTGATGAAGAGTGGGGTCTGGTGGAGAGGGCAGCCATCTCCTCCCGAGAACCACTCTGCTCAGAAGCCCTTTTCCTTTTTTGTTGCAAATCCATGTTAAGGAAGCAGTTTCCTTACCAAAAAGAAGGCAACCTACCACACTGAGGGACATCACAGTAGTCGTAAAGTTTTCTTGGATTTGTCGTGTAGCACCAGGGACCACCTACATCACCATCAGGGTTACGGCAGTACTGAAAACAAGAAGGCATGTAAGCTCCAGCTCACGTGGGGCAGGAGAAGGAGAAGGTGTTCTGAGGCTCATGCATTTCATGTCTATCCTTAGAAGACATAAGGAAGTGTTTCTTTTCCCTTCCTTCCTTTTTTCTTTTTCTTTTTCTTTTTTTTTTTTTGAGATGGAGTCTCGCTCTTGTCATCCAGGCTGGAGTGCTCAGTGGCACAATCTCAGCTCACTGCAACCTCCACCTCCTGGGTTCAAGCGATTCTTCTGCTTCAGCCTCCTGAGTAGCTGCAACTGCAGGTGCGCGCCACCATGGCTGGCTAATTTTTTTGTATTTTTAGTAGAGACGAGGTTTCACCATTTTGGCCAGGCTAGTCTCGAACTCCTGACCTCAGGTGTTCCACTTGCCTCAGCCTCCCAAAGTGTAGGGATTACAGGTGTGAACCACCACGTCCGGCCTCTTCTTCCTTCCTTTCTATTATTATTATTATTGTTATTGTATTTTTTTGGCAAAGTTATTTTTTGAATGCTCTAAAGCCGTCCGTCCTGTGCCCCTGTTCAAAAGGAGTTATGAGGCCACACCCCTGGACAGGGAGTGGTGACCCTGAGGGGTCTTTGGGGACTGGGTCTCCCCTTCAGGAGCCTGACCCAGTGGAAGTCTTAGAGCCCCAGCACCGAAGGACAGTGGGACAGCATTGATGTGCATTGTCCGTGGAGGGCTCTGTGCTCTCCTGCCCCATGAAGCCTGTTTTCTGTTGATTCAGAAACATTTATTTCCATGCATTGTGCACCCTCTATGGGGCAAGACACAGAAAGGCAGTGTTGTCCTTCCCTTCATATGATACTGTGATAGAATAAGAAATGTGTATTTGGTCTCTGCCCCCCAGTTCCTGACATAGAGCTCCTAAATCCCTTGGAGGTTCCTGAGTGAAGGGAACATCTTTTGTTCGAATGAAGCAACTCTTGGTGGGTTCCTGGATAGTCTTAGGATGGGGTTGGTTGCCAAGGGAATCAACCATGTGATTGGAGGGTTGGAACCGTTCAGCCCCCCACGTCCAACCTCCAGGGAGGGAAGAGGAGCTGAAGGTGAGCTGGTCTTCAGTGGCCAATGATGTATTCAACTGTGCCTCTGTAATGAAGCCTCCATAAAATCCCAGCAAGACTGCACTTGGAGAGCTTCTGGGTTGCTGAACACATAGGGTACCAGGGGCTTGTGCACTGGAAAGGGCATGGAAGCTCTGAAGCTCCTTCTTACATGCCTTGCCCCGTGCATCTCTTCTGTCTGGCTGTTCACTGGGATCCTTTGTAATATCTTTTATAATAAATGGGTAAATAAAAGTAACGTGTTCCCCTGAGTTCTCTGAGCCACTCCAGCAAAGTAATCAAACCCAAGGAGGGTCATGTAGAAAAACAGATTTTTTATCCAGTTGGGCAGAAGTACAGGTCACAGCCTGGAACTTGGGATTGGCATCTGCAGTGGGGCAGTCTTGTGGGACTGAGCCTTAACTTATGGGATCTGACACTGTCTCCAGATACAGTGTCAGGACTGAGTTACATTGTAGGACACCCAGCTGGTATCTGCTGGAGACTCGCTTGGGGTGTGAGGAGGAATCACACCCATCTGGTGTGAGAAGTGTTATGTTGCATGGGTGTGACAGTGGGGGAACATAGGCACTTTGGTTTTCCTTATATCTCAGTCTTCCCTATATACAGGCCCCAAAGTAAACCATCGCAGGGAATGCAGGAGGCTAAGGGAAGTCCCATGGTGACCTGATGGCCCATCCAAATCTTTTCTAGAAAAATCTGACTTAAACTTCATAAAGGGCATCTTTGATTACCGGAGCCTAGCATATAAACACTAGAAACTAGAAACAGTGCCCAATAATGGAAACTTTAAAGAAGTGTCACTAAAGGGAAGAGGCCTGAGAACCCTCACATGCGTGGAGGTTTCCTGGCCTGTGCTGCCTGTACTTTCTATACTGAGGCTGATTATATTCTAGCTTAGCCCCCTGATGCCTTTCCAATATTTTCTTCTGCCCCCTCTCCCAACTTACGAAAAAGAGCAGTCCAGGCAGATTTTCTGTAATGCAGAACCAATTCTGTTTGCAAAGATTGGTGAGCAAAAGGCAAAAGAGTCCAAATCAAAGTGGCTTACGTTTTTTTCCAGACCTGCCCGTGGATTTGTCTCTGGAGTGAAAATGCTATGTCTGTGGGGCTCCTGGGCAGCCCATTCCTGGCATGGCGTCCCAGTAACAGTGGTTGCCTTCTTGCCTCGGTATCCTTTTCCATTCCCAAACATACAGTCTGTACGGGGGGGAAAAATGGATGCTTATGAACAGCCGCACAGACCCAGGATGATATGGAATCAATACAGTCATGTCAGATTTCTCTAGGATGACAGAATCAGGGGCCACATTCCTCAGAAACTGCAGTGCTGAAGACTGCAATGAACACTGCCCACCTTAAGAAATCACTGGAGATGCTTATTGGCTTGGAAAGAATCACAAATATGGCAGCATGATAGAATAGGAATTTGGACTGGGACGCTGAGATAACCCATTTTAGAACAAGGTGAGTGGTTAAGTTGAACACCCTGGAGGGTTTGCACCTGTCCTAAAGGCACAGCCCACTCACGTTGTGCCAAAAGTCACACCTCTGCCTCCTCCAGAGAGTGCACTGAGGCTTCCTTCCACATGGCCAAACCCTCTAAAAACATTTGATTTCCCATGTAGCATGGAAGGCTTCTGCATCAGTGAGATTTTCCATGGTTTTTTATCCCAGCGTCCAAGTGTGTAGATGTCTAGCCACAGATTTCTTACCTTCCTCGGAAGGAGTCTCTGCATCTGGAAGGTGGGCAACAGGCGGAGGTGCTGCAACACTCCCTTCTGTTCCTGAGCATTTTTTCAGGTTGCAGTACTCCCACCTGACGCTGGGGTCCGTGGTAAAACACCAGGGGCCTTTATCGGCATCTGGATTCCTGCAGTAGTTCATTGTCAGGCCACTGGAAATTCCAAAACAATAGAGGTCACAAGAGGTGGGAGAATATTCAGGGGCACCCAGCACCCTCTACGTTTTGTTCTAACAAAGTGTTAACAAGTGGCTCTGAAATATTCCCATTATAGGTGCAATAATGTTGTACCAAGCACAAATGGTCCTCAACTTCTGACCAACTGTGTACATTTCAAAGACAGATTTTAATTTTTATTTAAAAAATCAAATGTAGTATATGCTCCATATTAAAAACTCAGATCATACATAAATCTGTAAATAAAAGGATCAGAATTTCCTCCTCCCACCTTCTGCCAAATACATTTCTCAGGAATAACAGGTACAGATTTTAAAGTGTATATTTCATATTTTTATGCACATAAAAATGTATCTCTAACTGTCTAGCTCTCTGTATTTCTCTCTGTAGGACTATATTGTGACATGTGCATTGGAACTAAAATATATTTCTCCAAGGAGGAAATGACATCCAAGATGGTATCATTTCCGGGCCAGTCACCTTACTCTAAGTACTCATAGTGTAACTAAAGGGCTCTACTTTTACTGTGAAAAACAACCATGAAAATAGTGTTACTGTCAATACCGTGTCAGGTGTGTCAAGTGGGTTTGTTTCTGCAAGACTTATCAAAGCCGTCCTGGGAAACTAATTCCCAGGCAGGATGCCATTTCTTTAGGGTGGGTTCCTGGGCAAGACCTCCTCTCCTGCTCTCAGTCCATCCTCTGCTGGCCACAGCCACTCCGGGTCTGAGGGAATGGGGGATGAGTTGAAAGAACAGTGGGACTCAAGACATAAAGGGAGACTGCTGGGTAGACTGTGGGATCTGAAGAGGTTGGGCAGCTACGGAGGAGTCCGAAAACAAGGGAGTAAGAGGCAAAGCAGGCGAGGACCCCGGGCTGGGGGGATCTTGGAGAATGTGCTCTCCTTCATGCCTCCCAAGAATGTTGCTCCAACCTCTCAGTATCCTCACATTCATGACCTGTGACTGTCTGAGAAAATGGGAAATGTGTTATGTACCATGGAAATGCAACATTGTCTCTCTAGAGACTCTGCACATGTGATCTAGTCTCACGCCCAGACACCCCATTTGAGGAAGCTCGTAGTCCAAGCAACTGAATGTGTTAAAAGGCTGAGCACTTGAAACAGATTTCCACTCTTTTCAATTGAGGTATACTTTTACATAGTGTGAAATGCACAGATTATTATTATTATTATTATTATTATTATACTTTATGTTCTAGGGTACATGTGCACAACATGCAGGTTTGTTACATATGTATATATGCGCCATGTTGGTGTGCTGCACCCATTAACTCGTCATTTACATTAGGTATATCTCCTAATGCTATCCCTTCCCCCTCTCCCCACCCCACAACAGGCCCTGGTGTGTGATGTTCCCCTTCCTTTGTCCGAGTGTTCTCATTGTTCAATTTCCACCTATGAGTGAGAACATGTGGTGTTTGGCTTTCTGTTCTTGGGATAGTTTGCTGAGAATGATGGTTTCCAGCTGCATCCATGTCCCTACAAAGGACATGAACTCATCCTTTTTTATGGCTGCATAGTATTCCATGGTGTATATGTGCCATATTTTCTTCATTCAGTTTGTCATTGATGGACATCTGGGTTGGTTCCAAGTCTTTGCTATTGTGAATAGCGCCGCCATAGACATACGTGGAAATGCATGGATCTTAAATGTCGTTTGGTGAGTTTTGATGATCACCTATACTTGTGTAACCCACACTCCCATATGATACAGAACACTTCCAATACTCTAGAAACACCCTGTGTCAAGGCTCATTCAATTCCTGCTACCCTCTTCCCACTGCCAGAGGAAAATACTATTGGTTTCCTTCACCAAAAATTAGTTTTGCCTCTCCTCAAACCTGATATAAATGGACTCACACAGAACATACAATTTTGTATCTGCTTTCTTTCCTTAATATAATGTTTCTGAGTTCCATCCATCCTATTTGAGAGGGTCAGTCACTTCTTCATTTTAATTGCTTAATAATATTCCATTATATGAATAGATCACAAATTATCGATTCATTTTCTCATTGACTGACATTGTAGTTGTTTACAGTGTGGGGTTATAAGAACTAGAGCTGCTGTGAATATTCTTGTAGATCTCTTTGTGGACTTCTGTTTTCATTTCCATGGGGTAAATATTCAGGAATAGAATTGCAGTTTTGTGGGGTAGACTCATATTTATTTAACTTTACAAAAAACCAGCAGACTGATTTCCAAAGTGGTTGTATCATTTTGTACTTTAACCAGCATGTGAGAGAGCTGCTCATCCTCACTCCACATCAGTGACAGCACTTATTGTTGTGTCTTCTTAATGATACCCATGCCCATTAAGTGATGGTGACATCTCGTGATGGTTATAATTCTTATTTCTTCGATGGCTAAGATGTTGAGCATTTTTTCAGGTGCTTATTGTCCATCTGTCCATCGTCCCCTGAGAAATTTCCTATTCAATTCTGTTGCCCATTTTAATTAGGTTGTTTGTCCTCTGGTTAGTGAGTGGGAGAAACGTTTACACTCTAGGTACAAATCATTTGTCAGATATATGGATGGAGAGGATTTTTCTTCCACTCTGCTACTTACCTATTGATTTTTTAACAATGACTTTTGATGAACATAATTTTCATTTTATGAAAGCCCAAATTATAATTTATTTTCTTTTAGCTCTAGTGTTTTCTGGGTCCTGCCTGAAAAAAATTTTGCCTTCCTCAAGTTTGTGAAAATATTATACATTTTCCTGGAATTGTTTTATTTCAGCTTAAGTTTTAGCTCTTACATTTAGATCTAGGAGCTTTTGCACATTAATTTGGGGTGGAAAGTAGAAGTCAAAATTTGTTTTTATTTTTGTTTTCTAGATGGATATCCAGTTGTTTCACAATGATTTTGGAAAAGATGTTTTTCCCTATTGAATTGCCTTGTCACCTACATAGAAACTAAATTTATCATGTATATGTGGATCTGTTGTTGGACCATCCATTTCTATATCTGTATACTTTTTTTTTTCCAGTACCATATATCTTGTTTACTGTGCCTTTATAAGTCTTTACCTTTGGGTAAGTAAGTCCTCCAACTTTTTTCTTCTCTTTAAATATTGTCCTGGTGATTCTAGCATATACATTGTCACATTAAAAAAAAAAAAAAAAAAGACTGCTGAGAATCTGCCTGGGTATGGGCTGAATCCAAAGATCAATTTGGTGAGAAGTGATATTGACTCTCTTAACATACAAGCGTGATATATTTTTATTTAGATCTTTTAATTTCTTCCTTAACAATTGGGAATGGGCTGAATCCAAAGATGAATTTGGTGAGAAGTGATATTGACTCTTTTAATATATAAGCATGATACATCTTTATTTAGATCTTTTGACTTCTTCCTTAACAATGTTTTTTAGTATGCAGTATATAGTTCTTGTGCATATTATGTTAAATGTATCACTAAATATTTTGTGGTTTTGATACTATTGTCAGTGATATTGCTCTGACATTTTTATTTTCCAGTTGATTATTGGCAGTGTATAAAAATACAACTACTTTTAATATATTGTCCATGTATATACTTATGTGTTCTCCAATCTTGCAAAATTTAATTATTAGTCTTCAGGACCCTCTGCATCCATTAATTAAGCTTTCTGTGAATATAGGCTGTTTTACTTCTTCCTTTCCAAACTTTAGGCCCTTTCTTTCTTTCCTTCCTTTTTTTCTCTCTTTTTGTTTTGTGTTCAGGTCTTATGGCAATGGTTGTGACCAATGTAGTAAAATGCTGATTAGAAGTATTGAGAGCAAACATATTTTTCTTATTCCCAATCTTAGAGAGAAAACATTCATCTTTTACCATTAAGTTGATGTTATCTGGAGGTCTTTTATAGATGCCCTTGATCAAGTTAAAGAAGTTCCAGTCTATTCATAGTTTGCTGAGACATTTTATCATGGATGAGTGTTAAATTTTGTCACATTTTTCTTCTGAATCTATTATATAATCATATGATTTATCACTTTTATTCTGTTAACATGTTGGATAACATGGATTGTTTTGTAGATGTTAAGCCAGCCTTAGATTCTTGAAGAGAAGCGTCACTTGTTTGGGATGTTCATCATGTTAATGATTAAAATTTTGTTACATCTTTTTATGTTTATGTTCACAACACATAATGTGCTATAGTTTCTCACAATATCCTTGTCTACTTTTTTACAACTAGGGGTTTTTTTTTTTCTCACAAATTGAGTTGAGAAGTGTTCCCTTCTCCTCTATTTTCTGTAACAGATTATGAAGAATTGGATTTCTTTTTAATAATAATAAAATTTCTAATGATGCCATCTGGGCTTAGAGTGTTGTCTGTGGGAAGTTTATTGATTTATTAATATATATTAACCTGTTAAAGATTATATACACATGTTGCCTTTAATAGATATCAGGTTGGTTAGAAATTCAGTTTATTCAGTGTCCAATTTGCTTATTTGTTTTTTTTTTCTAAGGAATTAGTCCATATTATCTAAGTTATTGAATTTGTCAACATAAAGTTGCTCTCGATATTTGTTTATTAGCTTTAATATGTAAAGGATCCTATAGCAATGACTCTTCCCCTTTTTCACTCCTGATGTTGATGGTGGTGCTCCCTCCTTTGTTGTCAGTTTAGGCAGAGTTTTATCAATCACATGGATCTTTGAAAAGAACCAACTTTCTGTTTCACAGATTTACTCAATTGTTTGTCTATATTCTTATACACTGGATTTCACTGATTTTTCATTCTTTCTTTTCTTCCACTTGCCTTGGATCTCACTTGCTTCTCCTTTTCTAGATTTTTAAGTTATCTTAAATCAACAGTTCTCAAAGTTTTGGTCTTAGGACCCCTTTAACTCTTAAAAAGTATTGGGGATCCTAAAGAGCTTTCATTTTGTAATATATACTATGAATATTTATTGCATCTGAAACTAAAAATGTTTTTAAACATAATAGACAATCACACATTTTATTAGCCATCAGAGAGATAATGTGATCAAACATTATGTAGCCTCTGGGAAACTCTACTGTACACTTATCAGGAAATGAAAGTGAAATGGTAAAAAAAATCTTTTTTTTTTTTTAAATTTTAAAGTGTTTTAACCTCATAGACTGTTTCTGCAGGGATCTCAAGAGACTTCTTCAGGTTTCTCCAGACTATACTTTGAGAAATGCTATCTTAAGTCATTGATTTTTACATGTTTCTATTTTCTACTCAAAGCATTTAAAGTTATAAAACCCTGAAAATATTTGCTGCATCATGCAAAGTTTGATATATTGTATTTCTACTATTATTCAGTTCAAAACTTTTCTAAATTCCTTGGTGATTTCTTCTTTGAATTACGAAGTATTTGGAAATGCGTTGTTTCATTTTCAAATATTTGATAATTTCCCAATTTTTCTGTTATTTATATCTCATTTAATTCTGTTTTGCTCAGAAAACAGACTCTGTATCATTTTAATTCTTTTAAATCTGTTGAGACTTGCTATAAGGCCACACATATGGTATATGTTGGTGAATGCCCCATGCATACTTGAATGTGTATTCTGCAGTTTGGCATAGTGTTAAATAGGTTGACAATTTCCTTTAAAACATATGTATTCTTTCTGATTTTTTGTGTATTTTTTCTATTATATGTTGTTTGGGAAGATGTATAACCATATGGAGAGAGACATTAGGATATCTCTAACTCTAATTGTGGGCTTATCTGTTCATCTCTTTAGTTCTGTCAGTTTTTGCTTCATATATCAGAAGGGCTCTTATGAGAGTACAGCCCAGTTAGCATTATTAAGTCTTAATGAGTAAACCTTTTTTCACTTAAGAAATAACTTTTTCATCTTGGTATTATTTCTTGTAGATTACTTTGGGATTAACATTACCACTCCAGCTTTCTTCTGATTCTTATTTTCATGATACATCATTTTCCACACTTGGTTTTTGAGCTAGCTCTTTACAATTAAAGAGGATGTATGTTAAAAATAACATAATTGGGCTTTGAATTTTATTCCGCTTAACAATCTCTGCCTTTTATGTGCAATGTTTAATCCCTTTATATTTCATATAGTTAGGAGTATATTAAATATACTTTCAGTTCAGTTTAAGTCTACCATAATGCTATGTATTTTCTCTCTTTGCCATATCTTCTTCATTCTTTTTTCTTTCTTTCTGTCCTTTTGGATAAATGGAATATTCTTATTATTATCTATTCCTCTAAGTTTAAATTTTTTTAGTTGCTCTATGATTTACAATAACCCTTTTTAACTTACCACCTTCAACCATTTGTTTATATTATATAACTTCATGGATAATGTAATAAACTTAAAACAGTATACTTCCATTTATCTCCTACATTATTTATGTGACTATTTTAAAATTTTTTACTTTTACATACGTTAAAATAGCAATGCATTGCTATCATTTTACTTCAAGTAGTCTATTATTATCTTTTTGTTTGTTTGTTTGTTTGTTTGTTTTGAGTCTCGCTCTGTCGCCCAGGCTAGAGTGCAATGGCACGATCTCAGCTCACTGCAACATCTGCCTCCTGTGTTCAAGCGATTCTTCTGCCTCAGCCTCCTGAGTAGCTGGGATTACAGGCATGCACCACCATGCTCAGCTAATTTTTTATTTTTAGTAGAGATGGGGTTTTACCATGTTGGTCAGGCTGGTCTTGAACTCCTGACCTCATGATCTGCCCAAATTGGTCTCCCATCAATTATCTTTTAAAGAAATTAAGGCATTAAATATAAATATTTTACATTTGCCATTTCCAGGGTTCTTCATTGCTTAGTATAAAGCTCCCATCAGGCACTATTTTTCTTCTACCAAAATAGATTTCTAGAACATCTTTTATTATATAAACCTAGTAACGAAATATTCTCTTAGTGTTTTTTTTATTTGCCGGGGGGAGGCAGGATATGTATTTATATAACATTCATTTTCAAGGGATATTTTTGCTGGATATAACATTCTATGTTAATCTTTTTTATTTTTTTCTATCACTTTAAAGCTGTTATCTCATTGCTTCTGACCAGCATAATTTCTGACGAGAAGGCATCAGTCATTTTTACCACTATTCTTCTGTGTAAATATATGTGTTCTTCTTCTGGCTTCTAATAAGATTTTTCTTGTTGCTTCAAGTGTTTTTTCTGTCCTAATATCTCCTTCCTCTCTTGTGACTTGCTTTACATATATATGAAATCTTTTGATATTTTCACAGGTATTCTTGAGGCTCCATTTGTTTATTTTTTCAGTCTTTGTATGTGTGTACTGCAGTTTGTATCACTTCTATTGAATTATTTTCTTGTTAACTTTTTCTTCTGTAATGTCTAACCTGATGGTAAGTCTATCCAGTAAATTTTTCACTAAACATGTACATTTTTTAGTTATTCCATTTCCTTTTGGCTATTTTATAATTTTCCTCTGTTGGTATTATCCATTTGTTTCTTTCATGTTCATGTTTTCTTTAAATCCTTGAACACAATTATGATATGTATATTTCAAATCTTCTTGCCAGTTTCTTCATTTCTGGGTCTGTTTGTATTGAGTGCTTTTTCTCCTGGTTATGGACCACACGGTCTGGTAAAGTTAGAAATTTAGGTCACACATTGTGGATGCCACATAACTGAGCAACTTGATTTTGTTGTTTGCCTCTAAAGAGGGTTGAAGTTTCTTCTGGCAATCAATTAATTGACTTGGAGATCATGTTGATTTTTTTAGACTTGCTTTTCAGCTTTACTTTGCTGCTTCTGGAGTGGCCTTTATTATAGGAATACGCTAATCCTACTTCCAAACTATGGCTTTATGTGGTGACTAGTGAATGCCCAAGATGTTCAGTGAGGTCTCTCCTCTGGCTGGTCAGAACTCAGATATCCCCAGTGCTATGTGAGCTCTGGTATCTCCATTGAACTCACTGTTCCCCTGCAGTTTTTCTTTCCCCAGCAGCTGTTCTTTATCCTACTTTCTCTCTGAAACCTCTCCCTGTGCATATGCAGCTTTCTATGTAGCCAAAGACTTGAGGACTTTTCTATGGACATTCCTGGAGCTCCTTTCCTGTACAAATCCTTTCATATTATTACCTAGCTTAGAAAATCTCAGTTGTTTTAGTAATCCCAAACTCCAGTGTCCTTCCTCAGTTCAGCAAGACTGCGGTGGTCGGCTTGGGCTTCATCTCCTTGTTCTTCAGCCCAGGAGGGGTCTCCAGGAACAAAGCCGAGGGTATTATGGGGTTGATTTCATTTGATTCCCTTTCTAAATTATCTCAGTTTATCTGTTCTCCAATATGTAAAAACAGTTTTTTCGATATATTGTATACTCATTTATGGAAGAAAGGCTGTCCTTGTTAGACCTGGTTTTCTGTTCATCTAACGGCCTCTTTCGCTTTTCAGCATCTGTGTATCCTGCTTTTGTTCTTCATCTCCCAGCAACCCATATCCTTTCAGACCTGGGTGTTCAGGACCCACTGTGTTTATACAGGTCAGAATATATATATATATGCTATATATATTCTAATATACACACACATATATGTGTACATATATATACACATATATGATATACAAGTATATCATAAGTATATACAAGTATATATATACAAGTATATGATATACATATATATGTGTGTATATGCACGCATATGTATACATGTATATGTGTACATATATTCATACTTATATAAAGTATATAAAATATACATACTTGTGACCCAAGACAAAAATAGCAAATTCAACCTTCATTTCAGGGGTTGGAGGTTAAAATGGTAGATTTCTATGGTAGAAATATTGCACTGATATTTAGTGGGCATTGTGGAATGGTACTGTTTCTAAGCATTTGCTCATATGCACTCCTGAGTTTTCAATTAATGTGACCTCATCACCTGCAGATATCCTCCTGCTTCCATAAAACTACTCAGGAAATATAGCCAGCCTAAAATTTCTCTTCTCTCAGGCCCTTTCTTCCAAAGCAAGGTCCTTGAGACATTTTTCTACACATTCTGGGTCTAAGAGAAGTTTGGTCCTAGGAAGTTGGCTTGAAGAATGAAGCATGGCTCTTTTAACAGAAATTTCATTTGGCTGATGCCCCTCTTACAGTAAAAATCAAAGACATACGCATTTGGGTAGTTTTCTGGGGTCTTCTGATGCCGGTGTGGTGTCATAGATGACCAAGATTGACACTTCTTTCCTGTGGTGGTGGTGGAGGATGTGCCTCGGTAGCTCTGCCCATCACCATGGTAGCACTCCTGGACCACAGGGGTAAGCTCAGGTGGTGCTGAAATTAAAATAAAAGAAATCAAGCTTAGCAAATACTGAAAAAAAAAGAAGCATGAAGCAATTTATGACAAAAACAGTACAGTAGCCTCTGAGAATTATGACTGTTCTCTTTTCTGTATTAGCAGATTAACATTAAAAATAGATTTATAGCATTTTAGAACATTAATAAGTTCTTAGTAATATTTCATTTAAAACCTGGGTGGGAAAGAATAGATAGAGTACTTAAAATTGGAAACTGCACTTATGTGCAAGCTCTTTTTTATGGATCTCTACTGAGTGTTCATGAGAACATGAGGGCAGATGAGAGAGGGATGCATTAGGCAGTGCAGATTGTGAGTGGTGAGTGGCTGTCAGTCGGGGGCAGACATGAAACCTTTGCACATTTCTCTAGATCCTTCCTCAAACAAAGCCAAAGACCAAAGCTTCTGGGTGATAGGGCAGGAGATGGCCCTGCATCTAGGACTGCAGGCAAAGATCCACAGCTTCTCAGAGGGTGGTGGAGCCAAAAATCTTATTCCCTTGGAGAAGTTACAGGGAATCCTCTTGTGTCCAACATCCTGCATTGCAATGAAACAGAAGCCTGCTACTCTTTCTTTCCAAACCCACCACAGGTACAAGTTTCGTCAGAAGGAGGCAAAAGAACACTGAAAAATCACTACTTTCAAAGCCAAGCTGTGCTCAACTGGCCTAAGAGGGAGGTAGGCCAGGGAGATAAGTATTCTCCTATGTCCACCAAAAAGTGAGCACTCAGCAACAAGAAACAGCCGAGTGTCAGTGGGGTTAGATTATGTGTATGAAGATATCTCCTCTGTAGTGCAGGCATGCAGTGACTGCTGAAATCTGGAGAAAACTCTTCAGCACCCCAGGCTCCACTCTAAGCAAAAGATAGCAGCAGCACATCACTGGAGGAATTTATATCTGTTTTGCACTTAAGGTAAAACTAGCAATCACAAATCCCAAATTTAGTTAAACTAGTGACTACATTGACTCAATTATCCACAACATATATTTGCAAGAGAAGGGTGTCCGTTTCAAAGTATAAATAATATTTACTGTAACCTCTACTGTTCTATTTATAATGTCTAGTGTTTGATTAAAGAATTACAAGACACACCAAAAACCCAAGGGGGGTGGGGAAGCCACTGTTGAATAATAAAGCAATCCAGAGAGTCAGACTTACAGAAGATGCCATCTGGAAGCTATCAGATTGGGACTGTGTGATACCTACGTTAATATATTAAAGGATCTTGTCGTAATGGTGGACAGTATGCATGGATAGGTAGAGAATTTCAGCAAAGAGATGGAAACTATAGAAAAGAGTAACATGAAAATGCTAGAAAAAAAGTCACAATATCAGAGATGAAGAATTCTCTCAGTGGGCTGAGGAGATGACTAGACACAACTGACAAAATAATCCATAAACTTGGAAATAGTTACTAGAACTTAATCCAAACCATTACACAAAGAAAGAAAAAGAGTTACTGATAAAAAGAGGAGAACAAACTTACAAGATTTATGAAACAACATGAATGTTCTAACACCTGGGTATTTAGAGTCCCAAAAGGAAAATACAGAGAGAGAAAAGTGAAAAAAGAAACATTTGAACATATAATGGCTATGAATTTTACAAGGACAATGAAAATCGACAATCTAGGCTGGGCACAGTTGCTCACACCTGTACTGTCAGCAATTTGGGAGGCCAAGGTGATGGACCGTCTGAGGTCAGAGTTTGAGACCAGCCCAGCCAACATGGCAAAACTGTCTCTACCAAAAATACAAAAATTAGCTGGGCCTCGTGGCACATGCCTGTAGTCCCAGCTACTCAGGAGGCTGAAGCAGGAGAATCACTTGAACCTGGGAGGTGGAGTTTGCAGTGAAGCAGAAGAATCACTTGAACCTGGGAGGTGGAGGTTTCAGTGAGCCGAGATTGCGCCACTGTACTCCAGCCTGGGTGACAGAGTGAGGCTCCATCTCAGAAAAAAAAAAAAAGAAAAAAAAGAAAAAAAGAAAAAAATCAACAATCTACAAATCTAGGAACTCAGAATATCTCAAGCAGATTAAACACAAAGAAATTCATAATAAACACATCATAGTCAAACTGTTGAATAACAAAGATGAGAAAATCTTAAAGGTAGTCAGAGAAAAATGACCTGTTGAAAACATAGGAACAAAGATCAGATTTCTAGTCAAACTATTTAAAACAGAAGATAATGGAACATCATCATTAAAGCGTTGCAAGGAATGAAACTCTCAACCCAGTATCTATATTCCGCAAAATTACTTTTAAAACTGAAGGCAAAACACTTTTCAGACACTGAAAATCTGAAAGACTTCAGCAGTAGCAGACCTGTGCTACAAAAAATGCTAAAGGTTGTTTTTCACAGAAAGAATCTGACACCAGATGGAAACTGAGATCTACCCCAAAAGATGAGAAGCACCAGAAATGTAAAATAAAGAAAGAAAGAAAATATTTAAAATAGTTTTATTCGTAATCACTTTAAAACACACTATTAGGGCAAAAATAGTGTCAATGTATTGTGAGATCTATGACATAGTAGAAGTAAGCTTCTATTACAAAGAGTAATAATGTAGCATTTTGGGAGGGTAGAAGTAGAATTGCAATGATGTAAGGTTTTTATATGTCAAGTAGAATTATATTATTTGAAGGTGGAATGTGCAAAGTCAAAAATGTATATTATAAACATTGTAGAAAATACTAAAACCATTAAAAATTAATTTCATAAGTAAGTAGTGGAGATAAACTCAATCTAAATGAAGGCAGAAAAAGATGAAAAAAGGAACAAAGTTTAAATGGGACAAAAAGAAATAACTAACTTGATGGTAGATATAAATTCAACTCTATTAACAATTACATTAATGCAAATGGTTTGAACATCTCAATTTAAAAGCTGAGATAAATTTAAAAGATATACAAATTTAAAAGATATATCATACGAATACTAGTGAAAATAGAGCTGTAAGACTGTATTTATATCACCATAAAGAGAGTTCAGAACTTCAGAAGAAGGAATATTCCCAGAGATAAGAAGAAACATTACATGATGATAAAGGAGTCCTTTCATCAAGAAGACATAACAATCCTAAATAAATATGTGCCTAACAACAGAGCTTCAAAATATACAAAACAGAGTTATGATCTAAAGGAGAAATAGACTAATCTACTGTTAAAGTTGGACACATCACCATTCATCCTCAGTAGTCAATGAAGGAGGAGACAGATAATCAGTAAGGATACAGAAGAACACCAGCAACCAACTTCACGTAAATGACCTTGAGGGAACATCCCACTCAACAACCGCAGAAGACACGTTCTTTTCAAGAGCACATGAAACATTCACCGAGATGACTATATCCTGAACCATAAGACAAACCTCAACAAATCTAAAATAACTGAAATCATATAGGGCACGCTGTCTGACCACAATAGCATTAAACTAACAAAGCTACTGTATATTGTGATGACGCCACTGGTGTACAAAAATAAGGAGAGCACTTGGGCCCTCAGTAAGCTCCCATACCCTTGCTTACCTGTGGGATCCAACGGTTCCGTGGATACTGGGGAGGACTCACAGGACGGTATCTTACAGTACTCCCACCGCACTTGGCTGTCGGTTGTATAGCACCATGGGGCCTTTTCTCCATCAGGATTGCGGCAGTAGTTTTCATCCAAATTTCTGAAAAAGAAGTGGTTTTGAGTTTAGCTTTCCAAAAAAAAAAAAAAAAAAAGTCTGGGGAACCACACTTTGAGAACAACTGTTACGGGAAAAAACGTGCTAAAATTCATTTCCTTTACTTATGACTAGATCAGTTTTTCTTCGAGAATACTTTATCCTGCATTCCTATAGTAACTAAAGCTAAGGCAAAGTCAATGGGATTTCACATTCCATAGCAGCAGAATGAGACTGGAGGGGACTTACTTGCAGGGAAAGTTTTCCGGTGTCCTGTTATGTGTGTGAGGGGTCTGTGCACTCCAGTGCTGACAGGTGTGCCCGGACACGGTAATAGCCACATTCCCACGATAGTTTTCACCTGTTCCCTTCAGACACTGGTAGGTGGGACCAGAAGATGGTGGAGGTGTTGCTTGAATGGGAAAAATAAATTACAATGAATAATTTTTTTCTTTTTGAGACAGAGTCTTGCTCTGTTGCCCAGACTGGAGTCAGCGGCACGATCTCAGCTCACTGCAACCTCCACCTCCCAGGTTCAAGTCTTTCTCCTGCCTCAGACTCCCAAGTAGCTCAGACTATAGGAGAGTGTCACCATGCCTGGTTAATTTTTTTGTATTTTTAGTAGAGGTGGAGTTTCACCATATTGGCCAAGCTGGTCTTGAACTCCTGACCTCATGATCTGCCTGCCTCTGCCTCCCAAAGTGCTGGGATTACAGGCTGAGCCACCGTGCCCAGCCCTACAATGAATAATTTTAAAATAGAGAACGCACAGATGGATGTTAATGAGGATGGCTGCAGGGTGCTCTGGCCTGCTTGTCTTCTCCTCAGCCTCTCTTGGAATTTGGCACTTGACAATTGTTTCATGTTTTCAGAAGAAATAAATTTCGTAGCATCTATGCCTGTGAGACCCTTCATGAGGAACTCCTCCAGGGAAAGACACTTGGGTAGATGCTTCTTTCTATGTTCTCTTTGCTCAGTCCTTCCTACCTGGTAAGTATCAACACATGTCACCTTCCACCCCAAATTCTCACATACACCAAAGGTCCACTCTATTTCCTGAAGAATAAATTATTCACTGAGTAGACATAACTGAGTGGTACCCAACATTCCATAAAAGCCAAACAACAGGGAAAAAGTCCATAGAAAGAAGGCAAAAAACACCTCCAAGGAAAAGTGTGTGCATCCAGAAATCAAGACATTCTTGAGGAAAAAAAGAAGATGACAAAAAGAGAAACCGAAAAAAGAGAAATTGATATTCACAAAAAGGGAGAATGCCTGAGGAACTTCTGCTTTCAAAGGACACGTGTCAGAGGAAAGGAGGGGAGGCCAACCCTCACTGAATCCTTTTTAACCTTTCAAGCCTGTCTTTGTCTTAGTGTGTAATCCTTTGCTTCAAATTCTCAGAGAGAAAAATATGATAAAATTGTTTACTCCACATCATTTCTACTAGGTCTGCCATTTCATCTTCTCCTCCTGAACTCTTCCCCACCCCCACCCCTCACCCTCTGCTCCCCAAGTTGGAAAACTGGACACCCACAGACCTGAACATTGTAAACAAAGACACTCTTTGTTTACAAAACAACTATTAGAACTCTGGTTAAAATGAAATTCATGTGTCAGAGAGCATGGGTCTGATTTCCTTTTAGCACAGAGAAAAGTAGAATAGGACGAACAACACCCAAAGCCTACATTTCAGTGAACTTCTGAGGCGGAAGTTTCAGATGCAAAGAAAGAAAAATATGATAAATGGACGCTCTGATCAATCACCTGCAGTAACCAATAACCATAACTGTTTTAAACCAGCAATAAAATAAAGACCAATAACATCCCATAGGACTCGTAGGTCACTTTTCAGAGGCTGTGCTCAGGCACTGACACATGTTTTCTTCTGATTTCAAGAACAGGGCAGGTCAGAATCCCGGAATCTGGGTGTGCACCATACTCACTGCAGCGGGGGATGTCGCAAAGCTCCCAGCGCTTGTTGGGGTTGGTGGTGAAACACCAAGGCCGTGGCTCCCCATCGGGGTTACGACAGTAATTCTTCTTCAGGTTCTTGTTTGGAAATCTGAATGGACAAGAAATATTTTAGTAGCACGGAACATTTACGTTCATGGATGAGTCTCTTTCAAGAGCAAACACTGAGCACCTGCTGTGTGCTAGGCACAGTCAGGCACGGAGGAGGTGATTGGATGAAGGCTGTGTTCAGAGACGCCAACTAGGAAACAAGGCTGGCCCCGTATTCCAAGGACTTTCTTTTTCTGTTTTGTTTTTAGAGGCAGGGTCCCACTTACTGCCTAGGCTTGCCTTGAACTCCTTGAACTCACTCAAGCAATCCTCCCGCTTCCGCCCTTTAAGTAACCAGGACTACAGGCATGTGCCACCATGTCCAGCTGCCAAGCACTGTTTTTCTAACAGTTTACATGTGTAAAAATCACTCAACAGAATCAGTGACTTTATCATTTTGGCTATCTAGAAAGCTGATGTAAGCAAACTCTAGTTATTCAACCACAAATAATAGCAGTCTTTAAAATGCAAAGTGTTCCCTGACGAAAGATACTCATCTAATAGATCCAAGAAATGGGCATCTTCATAACTTAAAGGAATGGTCCTTCTGATCTACCAGGCTCTGCTCCCACCAGCCTTGAAGCTTAGAAAAACCAAGAGGAGAAGCTGTGCTCCTGCAAGGGTCTCACCATGCAGTATGGGCTGGATCCTTCCTCAGTGGGGCCCAGTGGCTAGGGCTGTTGGATGCACTCCATGTCTGGTGGCCCTCTGCGCTTATTCATTCCCTCTCTGAGATTGTAAATGCTTACTAGGATGGGAAGAGGAGCCAGCAGCGGCTTAAGCAATCCTCTTCTCCTTCTGGTTTCCTGGAAGTGACTTTACCCAGCTTTGGACCCTTAGGCCTTTCCTGTATTTCTCCTTTGAAGGAAAATGGCAGCTGCTGTGTTTTAAGCTAGCTATTTGGAGTGGGAGGTGTACAAATTCAGTAGAGCTGCTTTCCACAGTGGAATCTGTGGCTTAACCTCATTTCTGCATTATTGAAAGTCCTGGTATGCCCCTGTAGTCATCATAGAATGAAGAGGAAGACCAGAAGCGACTGTGGAATGGGAGGTGTTTTCCAGCACAATTAATGTGAAATAGAATACTCACACAACCTTATTCTAGGCACCATCATGACTTTCTAGAGCAAGAAGCTTATTCTCATTTTAAATTCATGGTCCCCTTAGAGAATCTGATAGAAGTTATGAATCCTCATTCCAGAAAAATGCACTGATGTAAATACACATAAAACACCAGGGATTCAGAAATCCATGATATCTGCTCATAGGTCAAAGGTTAGGAGTCTTGAATCTTATTGGTACGAAGGGAAAAGAAAGACAAGGAGTAAAGAGAAAAGAAAAATGTTTGGGAAATACACCAGCAACGTGTGTGTGTGTGTATTTCTCAAGACAGATGTTAATGTATTCATACCCACATTAGTGTTTGAATGAGTGTGCACATCGGCTGAGGATCTGGTTATTATGTAAATCAGATTCAGAGGGTGTGACATTCTGGATTTCCAACAAATTCTCAGAAAACATCCCTGCTGCTGACCCATGGACCACATTTTGAGCAGCAAGAATGCATATTTCACTTGCAATCTTGTGGGAGGATGTTAGCTTTGAAATTAAAAACATCAGGCGTTCACTTCTTGAGGAATGCTAAAATATCTAAATAACAGCAAATGTCTGATAGAACCGCAGAGACTTAAACGTGGAATGTTTTTCCCAGTGAGACTTACTTGGAAGGAATGTATCCGTGAGCATGTGGGCTCTGAGAGTCCCAGGCCTGGCATTCCAGTCCAGACGTGGTCTTGGAAATTTTGCCATCATAATTTTCTCCACTGCAATGCATACATTCATCTGGACAGAGTGGGAAGGAAGGACAGAGAGGAAGAAGAAAACTGAAATGGATGAAGCAAAATAGAGAGTAAAAACCAGAATCCTACTCACTTAAGTGCGACTTGCCCCTCATTCTGATGTAATTCACAACAGGCACTTGGCAATAAAATTGGCAATAAGGACTCAGGATTTTCTAACATAATCCAAATGTCATTTTCCTTTTAAACCATAGCATTCACATATTTTAGTCAATACCCCCTCAACTATCGTAGTCATGACCAAATGCAGAATTTCCATGATGCCATGTCCTTAAACCAGGATGCGCAGGCCAGTGGGGAGCCAGGGGTGCATATATTCTCAGGAGTCTACGTTCTCCATGAGGAGTTTTCAATATTTGGCATCTTCATTTCAATAATGATCTTTACAACTTTGTATGAAATTATTCTGATCATTCCATTGACTACTGAATGAGCTGGCACCTTCTCAGGGTTTTAGTCTGGAGTTTTTGTTTATGCTCATGACCTCATGGAGAACAATATTCACCTGAAGTGACAGCGCTTCTCTTTTTATATTGTTGAGAAGCATGATTGGCTCTTTTTTTGCAAAATTATTTGCAAACTTAAACTTTGATTCAGAATTATTGAAGTAACATGGTGAGGCAGAGTAATATGTGACTTGAATTTTATGGAGTACTAAGGAAAACAGGGGCAGACTTAATATAAAAGTGATGCATTGGTGGCACTTAAGGGCAAGTACCTATAACATGGTGTACAAATAAAGGATCCCTGTGATTCAAACAGGTGGAAGTGATGTTGGAACTGAGTTGTCACACAGCACCACATCCACACTGTCACACAAATCTCACCTTGATTCATTCCCTTTTGCACTAACAAATGTAGCCAGAAATGTGAAATGAAGACAGTTGTTTTTGGTAGGATTGTTTTTTAATTTTTTAGCATTGACCTTTGAGGTGCCCTATTAAATTGGTCAGTCCATGAAAATAATGGATTGCTGATTTTAAAACTGGTTCCTTGCTTAGCTTCAGCAAAACAGCAAAGTTTACTGCATCAAATGTATATTGTTTATTTGACTTTTATTGATTTTGTTGTTGTATTTTAACTACTTAATTGCAAATCTGTCTTGGGGTTAACACTGTGTAAGAGTTTTAAGCATAAGAAGTTTGTACTTAGAGTTTAGATGTAGTTTTTTATTTGTACATGTTGATACAGTATTTAAAAAAAATAATTCAGGTCGACTGGGCACGGTGGCTCACGCCTGTAATCCCAGCATTTTGGGACACTGAGGCAGGCGGATCACCTGAGGTCGAGAGTTCAAGACCAGCCTGACCAACATGGAGAAGCCCTGTCTCTACTAAAAGCACAAAATCAGCCAGACTTGGTGGCACATGCCTGTAATCCCAGCTACTTGGGAGGCTGAGGTAAGAGAATCTCTTGAACCTGGAGGCGGAGGTTGTGGTGAGCCGAGATCGCACCATTGCACTCCAGCCTGGGCAACGAGAGCAAAACTCTGTCTCAGAAAAAAAAAAAAAAAAAAAATTCAGGTTAATTCTGGGGGTCTGAACAAAGTTTAGCTCCTTCCCGAGAGGTGAATACGTTACTCAATTATTAATAATATCCCTGTGGGAAGGGGCTTTGCAACAAATTATTTTATAGGGTGAAGGGTAGAAATGAAAACATTTTCTAGAGCCACTCCTGACCTTCACACTCAGGAATGTCACAGTAGTCATATCTCTGTTCTGGATCAGTAGTGTAGCACCAGGGCCCCTGCCCATCGTTGTCCGGGTTCCTGCAGTAGTTCTCCTCCAGTCCCTCTGAAGGGTGTGTAGCAGGTGAGAATCTGGGGAGGATGGAAAAGAAGCACTTAGACTATATTCTAAAAATCAGCTTGCTGTTAGCAAGGCAAACGGAGACACTCTTGATTCCCATCTGAGATTGTCATGCAAATGCATTTCAGCTGGGTGCTGCAGCATTTGTGTGGCCAGATTTTCAATTTCTCTATTGATAGGCTGCTTCTGGCACAGTAGCTAATATTACTATTGCTACTGTGACAGCCAAATCTTAGAGAGTCAAAGTATTTTTATTGCACAGTCAGGAGAAATATAAAGGCCTCAAAAGCCTGCCATGGTCTTAATTCATTCCAGACACCTGCTTTTGTCAGTTATTTTTCTCCCTGTAAAACTTCTCGTAGTTAATACCGTTTTGTGCATGTGAACTATGCACCAGGAATTCCACTAACATCTTTCTACACATTCTCTCTTTTAGTCCTAATAACAAAAACCATTTGAGGAAGGTGTTATTATCCCTGTTTTACAGAAGAGAAGACTGAGTGGCAACGTAAAACAAAACAAAACAAAATGTGCCTAAGCGTAAATAGCTATGAAGAAGCAGATCAAGAATTCAAAGTTGATCTGCCTGATTCCAAACTCCTAGTTTTCTCTGAAATGCAGCTTGAATTAATGGGGGATGGAGGAGGGAGTTAAGCTTATTTTCAGTTCTAGAGATGTGTTGCTGTATAGAGACAACCGTTTAGATGAAAATCACAAGACTTACAGTCTATAAAGGCAGATTTTATTTCTGGTTCTTCTGTGAACCTATTTGGGGTAACCCCACCCCCCCCAAGACCTCAGTTGCCTCATAAAGATAAGCCTAGACTACCTCGTAAAAATGGCCCAGAGTGTCTCCATGGCCCTCGATAGTCCCTGACTTTGCCATTTGGTTGAATCAGTTTTCATTATCTCATGGGGAATATTCGATCTGCTCATCTCATAGGGATATAGCAAAGGCAATTTGTTGAGTGTTGGGGGAATGGATAAAGGTGAGTAACAGGCACTAATTTCCTATTTGATAAGCGTCATTACTGAGAACTTAATGCCACCTAACACCAAACTGGGAAAAGTACAAAAAAATGCACTAAAATAAATAATAGGCAAGTTGCGAGATTTGAATTTCACATATCTGCATTTTCATTTTTATATTTTATTTACTCTTTTGCTCCACAATTTGAGTCGAACATGTGATGAGAGTTCTAACTTGATATGTTTACTTCAGTCCCAAACATAGTCATCTTTGGTCTTTTCTCAGATTTGGCCTAAAACTCATAGTTTCATTGATTTTGTTTTTAACTAGGCATTATTCTATGTCCTAGGTCTTCAAGAAACCTCCATACCCAAGAAAAAATAGAAAGCAACCATGTTCTACTATGGTGCTATAAATAATTGAACATCAACATCAAAAAGATTCTTTCTGTCTGCTTATTCACATATTCTGGTTTGAATTAAAAGTGATGAAATTATCCTAAATACAGTTGATCCTCTGTATCCATGGGTTCCACATCCACAAATTCAACCAACTGTGGATGGAAAAGACTTGAAAAAGATGAGATAAAATAACAATATGACAATAAAACACAATACAAATAAAAACAATACCGTATAACAACGATTACATAGCATTTACATTATATTAGGTATTATACAAGAGAATGTATGTAGGTTATATGCAAATACTGCACCATTTTATATAAGGGACTTGGGAAGCACGGATTTTGGTAGCCACAAGGGTCCTGGAACCAATACCCCGCAGACACAGAGGGACAACTGTACAGTAGATGAACACAAAGATGAAAGGGAAAGTCTTACTTAGGTCTGTGGGGAGAAGTGGAACTCCATTTTTGACAGGTGATGCCATTTTTTGTTTTGGACATCGTCCCTCTGTAATTCTTTCCATTCCCAGTCTTGCACTCTGAAAGATATACTGAAGGGAAGTCCACACAGTGGTCAAAGTCTTTCACAAGACACCACATGAAGGTCTGCAACAGCACAGTCACGTTGAGAGAAAGATCTCATGCACCAGACCCCTTGTTTCTGCTTTCTAAAAGATCATCTGCAAAAAGGCTGCAGTAAACCGAGCCATTCCATACTTTGATTCATATATTCAAATGCTACTTATGAGCTCTCTGTGTATCCAGCCCCACCAGGATGCTGGGGACACATGGGGCACAGTGCAGCCAGAGGCTTGGCCATCATGGAGCTCGCGTTCTAGTGGAATCAGGCAGGGGGGTTACAGGAAATATTCAAGGAAACAATATGAAATGAGATCAATTCATGACGATGCATGTTACATACATGATGAGACAGAGTGAGAGAATGGGGAAAAGGCTTTTAGATGGGGGAATGGCAGGCTTTTCAGAGACTGAAAGAGATCCAACCCACTTTTATTTCTTCAGGCTCCCAGGGATATGAAAAAGTGCCAGACAGGGCTATAAAATTGTGGTCTACTGTAAATAGTTTGCAGTAAAAGTTCTCAACTAGCATCCACTCAACCAACTCACCAGTTAGCCAATGGGCCCTCTCCTGCCTTTAAAACAGGCCGGTGTCCACCTGGGTCCACATGCAGCTGGCAGGTGTTTGCTAGTGTGCCCACCCGTGTCTGTTCCCCCTACCTGAGTTATGTGCTTACAACGAGTCATTTCTTTGCATTTTCCAACTTTCTTACAGTTATATTTAATTAAAGATGATCTAAACTGAGAAATAAATGTGAAAAGAAACAAAGCTCTTTTTTGTTTGGTTTTTTAACTAAATTAAATGTTTTTAAGGAGTTGAAACATGAATCATTTAAAAAATTGCTATCAAATCCACGGAGGGCAACCCACTCATATAGTTGACTATAAAGCTTGAGGAGGAATTCATAAAAATCTAAAGGTTTTACACATTCAGATTGATTAATAAATGTTGCGATATGGTCCACTTCAAAAATAAGGAAAGTGATGATTTTAGATGTTGCACTAGAGCATAGTTTATGCAGGAAATGCACCAGAGACTTTCTACTGGTGACCCCATATTCAAAGAAAAAAAGCCTCTGCTCTACATCAAAAGGTGTCAGGTACACTTGTGTTTTCAATGAGAATATAAAATGTTTAAGGTATATTTGAACCATCATTTAAGGTTACCCACTTTAGCCGTTTTTTAATTCATTGATCAATCACTTGGGGAAAGTACTCCTAACATACCTACAGCAAACTAATGCTTTTAACCCAATACTATGTATTATGATTGCAAGTACATCTTCATTGGGAACCCAATGCTATGTGTTATGATTGCAAGTCCATCTTCATTGGGACCTAGTATTACAGTAGACATAAGACACTCATCGAAAGTGTAAACTCAAAGTACTTTAGGAAAGGGAGGTCTAGGGGTCAAGGAAGATTTGCAAAGGAGGTGATGATTGGGCTGACACCTAGGAGATGAGAAGGAGCTGGCACAGCAGGACAAAGGTGAAGAGGGTCCCAGGCAGGAGGGCGTGTGCTTGGAGTGGTGAAGGAACAGAGGTAAGGCCAGTGTAGGAAAGTTTAGCAAGCCAAGCAAACAGCAGCCGGGGGTTACTTAAATAATGCCGGGCCCTAGCACATTTGGAAAGTCTTTGGGTCTTATTTTAAAGGCACTGGGAAGGGCTTTAAACAGGGCAGTTACATTTCTAAGAGATCACGTGCACAGCTACAAGTAGCCCCAACCAGTGGTGGCAGGGTCTTGGACTTGGTGAAGGCAGTGTGGCTAGTGGCAAGTGGCAGAAGTAAATGTGATCTAACACTGTTCCTGGCAAAACCCTGGCAGGTAAGTTAGCAGCAGGTCAATATCCCACAGCAAAGAAACAAGGACCAAAAAAAATGACTGACTTTTGACTTTTCACTTCTCTTTTGTTTGTATGTACCCACCGGAGTTTATATAACCTTTTGCTCCCTTCTGTCACTTTGAAAACAAGCAAACAAAGCCTTCAAACTTCAGACTTCAAACTCAACCTACAATAATTCCCATGTTCCTTCTGGTTAACAATTTACAAATGACATATTTAAATGTTAGCATTTTGTAGACAGAATCAGGTTTTTTTTTTTTTTTTTTTTTTTTTTTAAATCTGGTACAATTAGGTGATCCTATTTACTTTACTGCTTGCTTGCTACTTGTAAGAACTAATAACTTCACCAGATAAAGTTTAGATTTAATCTGTACTTTAATCTCAAGAATTAGAGATAAATAGTGGTAAGGAAGAAAGTACAATGCCTACAGCTAATGAAACCCAGGAAGATGAGTTAATGCGTAGAAATAATTCCAACCCAAATAAATACTATTTAAAATGCGACTTGGAGTTTTGCCATGATACTAGACACAATATAGCAAATCATCCTCAAGAATACAAGAACTAAGGTGTTTCCAGTCTTCTTTAACACCTGTGATGCAGAATATTTGGAGAGCTAAATTGTTATTATTAACGGTCTTAATACCTGGCCACCAACACAGTGTAGGAAACAGTTTTTAAAGTGTCATACATCCCTTCAAATCTTCATACGCTTAATGAAACATTTGCACATCTAAAAAGGCATGCAATTTCTGTTGAAATCCTGTCTGCCTCTTATTCTAAACAGTGGGACTATTGACCCACATTTTAAAATAAACTATAGAAAAGGAACTGTAACTTTTGCACATTTTTAAAAGACAACATTTAAGAAATCTGAGAAAAATATAGACCATGTCTCCCAAAATGTGAATAAGAATAAAAATAAGATTTGTGTCCCTATCCAAATGTTTCTGAGGATTAAAACACCTCAGTATTTCTATTTTACAAGACTTCGTCCAGACGTTAGGGCCCAAGGACCATGGTCACCCTGCAGAGTAAGAAGCCAAGATCAAAAGGAATGCTTAGACTTCCCATCTCCTTGTTAAATATAAAATAATATTTCAAAAATCTTATTTTCAGGGTCATAGAGGTAGAGAAGTGATTTTGTAAATCCAGTCGTTTCATGTTTTGAACAACAAAAAATTAAACCCAAGAGGTGAAGTAATATACTCAAGCTCACATGGCTAGTTAGTAATCAAACCCTGTCCTAACTCAGAATTCAATTTTACGACACCACAGTGCCTTCCTCCTCCGGTCTCATAAATGAAAGATAGAATAGACAAGGAGGAAGAGTGGGAGGATGGGGAGGACAGAAGGAGGAGGAGGAAGAAAATGTACTCACCTTTCTTTTCAAATAAAACGACATCTCTCATCCTAATGACTATGGAGGACTTCCTGTTTTCAGCCATTATCACACATTGTTGCTCTTTACTGTGATATTGGAATGACCTGCAGAAAAAAGCAGGAAATCCAATAAGTATTTTTCTTTATTTAAAGAAAACAAATGTTTATTAATAAGTGATACATGCTAAAGATCATTGAATCTCTTGATGGACCAGGGAGTTCAGAACTGCTGCCTCTTTCAGTTATTTGGGCATGGCATCAATGAAGTACTGAACAAAATACACCAACGTGGCAGTAAATCTTGTTGTCTCATGCCCCTATCTTCCCTCCCTCATAATTTGCTCTTTCTTTCTGTTTCAACTGCTTTACTTCTTCTTTACTCATCCTCTTAATTTTTGTTTTTGGGTTGGAAAGAAGCAACTCTGGTTGCTTTGAACCCATTCCCCAAGATAGTCCATCTCCGTGACCTCCCAACTCTGATCAGTTCCCCTGAACCTCTGCTCCACATTCCACCCTGCCCTGGCCCCTGACCTCTCCCATCTCCATCCCGTGGTCCTGCCGTGGGTGCTCAGTCTGGCATCCATAGCTACCTTCCCAGGCCCATCACCTACATAAAGTCTCTACTTTAGTCAACTTGATCTCTTAATGGTCCCCCTCAGAAGCTGCAGGGCCGCATCTTCCCCCGCCTGCCTGGTGCTTGTCAAGAGCTCAATCAACTCCAAACCCAGCTCAGTTCCCAGCTCCTCCCTGAGCCTCCTCTAGCTGCCTCAACCTTAGGCACTGTTCTTTCTTCTGGATCTGGGTAGAGCATGCATTGATTATGCCTGTACCTCACTTGGGCTGTCTTTTTTTTTTTTTTTAACATTATTGCAGTACCCCACTTGGGCTGTCTTTTTATTTTTATTTTTTTAACATTATGTCCAGTTTCTTTGACTATACCTTAAATACTAAAGGGCAGGCACTGGATCTTGTAACTATAAGTCATTGCTCAGATCTGTCTAGGACACTTTCATTCACATGATCCTCAACAAACATTTACTGATGATCATGTTAAAAACTGGAGCTCAGAACAATAGCTGCTAATGTTTATGTCCGGTGTAAAAACAAATAACTTCCTTTTAGGGTATTTTTCTAACAAAGACTCCAATAAACCTTAACAAGAAGCTGTTAGTATGGCTTCACATACTTTGAGCAAATACAGTTCCAAACTCTGATTCCATCAATTTCTCTTTCCTCTTAAATTGTAAATACATTTATGAGTAAATTACTTGCCATCTGAATTACAGATTTCTGGGTAGGTGCAACGACAGTGGAAATACCTGCAGGTGAATTCTTTCTCCTCCTCACATTTTGCTGCACATTCTTCTATGCTTCCTGCCCCCAGCTGCTTCTTAGTGATGCTGAACAGTGAAGCCCCCTTGGTATTCACATAGTCATCCAGAGGCTCTCCTTGACCTAGAGATGGGAGATCCAAGTGGAACAAATGGTCAGGAAATCAATGCCAATGTCTAATTGTCATGACTTCCTTTTAAGCTATTTGTTTAGCATTAACCAAGTAAAACTTGATGTTTACTGGGAGTAGAATGGGTAGCTATGGATCAAATGTTTAGTTAAGAACACAGAGTCAGGCCTGTGGACATACATAAAGATGGCAACAAAAGACACTGGGGATTACCAGGGAGAGAGGGAGGGAGGCAAGGGCTGAAAAACTACCTGTTTAGTAGGTATTTAGCTCACTATCTGGGTGATGGGATCATTTGTACCCCAAAGCTCAGTGTCACGCAATTTAGTTATGTAACAAATCTGCACATGTACCCCTGACTCTAAAAGTTGAAATTATAAAACAAAGAAAAACAGTTTCATTAACAGATTGCAAGATAGTAAAAGATTAACTGGATTGATAAACAGGTTAGAACTATGGAACCACTATGTTACCACATTAATGGAGATAAATCCTTAAATAAGAACAAATTATATGTTTGCTATCGATTGTGCCACGTCATGAGAGAAGAGTAAGGCACCACCAGTGGCAGTTGTATTACCAAGATTGATGTTGATTTGTTCATCCCTGGGTAGAAATGGAACTTGGAGGCCATTGTTTGATTTCTTACAATATGTGCTTTGGTTCTGACACTGTCACTTTAACTGGTGGGGGGCATCCTCTGAATGGTCCCCCTTGAGATACATAGATTTTGGTGCATGGATGATGTTGGAAATAAATAAGAACTGAACTAAATTACGTTACCACCTCGGACAAAAATTGGGCAAAACACTGGAGGGTAAGAAGCTCCCCAGCAAAGCAGGCCATTTTTGTACTGGGCTTCCTACAGTCACACAACACTACTAATTGGGGAGAAATCAGTTTTTTCAAGGTGTTGACAGGTATCTGGATTTTGGAGGAAATTGTAAAAAAACAGAACCTGGGACAAATACTGGTCTTGGTTTTTCCTTGAGATCAAATCTGAGACAATGAATCTGTCCGAAAGCTGCTTTCTGCCTGGTCATGGCAGAGGGTGGCCAAGGGGGCCTCAGCTGTGCTCCGACCACAAGGCTACAGAGTGTCCCCTGTCCTGAGGCTCTTCCGGACACCTGACTGAGCTTTGGCAGCTCGACTCCAAGCCTGGAGATGCCAGCTTCATCCTTGGCACAGAATGCTAGTGATTTTCACAGGGGTGAGAGGCCAAAAGAGGCTAATAAAATGAAGATAGCCAAGCTCTATGGAATTAGACAATGGGACAACCTTGACCACTCTGAGAGGTGTGGTGGGGGCCGCAGGCAGAGGGAGTGGGTTACAGAGTGACTGGGAGAGCAGTGGAGGCAGCAGCAGGAGACAAGCCTGACTCTGAAGACAGCGAGCCCTCCAGGGAACATGCGGTCAGGGGAGGTTCTGAAAGATGGCACACTTCAGAGCGCATTGGTTTGTATGCTGGTGACAAGTATCCAGTAGGAAGGCAAATGAACAGATTCTCATTCTCAGAAAGGCCGGTCCTGACCTCCTGAGAGTACACAAAGCACAAGGGGCAGGACAGGAGGAGGATGCACCCTCATCGATTCATGCAAAGTCCTAGGCCAAAGTTCCCCTGCTCCCCACCTCTGGGACTTTGTCCTTCCTCAATTTAAGATGCTCCAGGCTGGAAAAATGGATTATTGAGCAGGAGTTGGCTGATGCATTCTAAACCCAATCCACCAAAAAGCACTTGAGAGATGTATCAAAGGATCGCAAACAAATAGATGCTTTAGGCCCGTATCCATGTCTTCACCCTGCACTTTCTGTCAACTTGAACTCTCATTTCCAAGAAGAGTTGTGTTTTGGTTACTTCTACAGCTCAGAATGTGACTTCAAAACACAACATAAATCCACAAAGTGTGTCCTACAGTGAGTTAAGTTAAACTTTCTGAAGAGTTTTTTTAAAGTATAGCAGAGCAGGCTACAACTGATGTTCAAAAAAAGAAAACTTCCATTTATTTCCCCCTTCAATTAAGTTACCTCTGTGTCATGTTATTATGCTTCATAGCACATCACTGCTGAGATCCCCTCCCCAGCTCCTGTTCCTAGGAAATATCCCAAATCATAATCAAACATTTTTCTTTTTAATTTGAAATAATTTTCCCCCATTTTCTTTTCTCTTATTCACCTCTAGGACTCATGTGGCAATAGGATTTGATAGGGCTTATCTGCCGGCAAGGAAACATCAAACAAATCTTTGAGTGGAAAAATACATTTATATTATAGGTAAAATGCAGATATATATTGCTACTGATGCAAATGTATTTTATTAATGCTGTGAGAATTTCTTCCTCACTGTGGTGTGTGAATGTGTATGCATATTTGCATGTGTTAAAGACTTAGTAATTTGTGAAATGGAACATGTTTCTCCACTTCCCACTAAGCATGGCTGTAAAAGAAACTTTTTCCTCTCCCCTGGCATTCCAACGTACTGGAAAGATGATATATCCACAGAAAGCCTTGCTTTCCAAAAATGAGAGAATGTGCCCCCTAGGTTGGTTAAAACATATGTTAATCCTGTGGCAGAGAAGTTTGTTCTAGCCTTTTGGTGTAGCCCGCTGATTAAGTTCGTAGTGATCTATGTTCTAGTTTCCATGGGCTGAAATATAATATTCATACCCCCCAACACACATCGATTTCTTACAAAAGTTTCTTTGTTTAATTTTCTGCTGCTCTGTATTTTCTTTGATAGTTCCTTGAATGGCTTCCACTAAATTCAAATGTATTTGGCTCTAAAGTGCAACTTGTAAAATTTTATCTGGTAATTTATAGATTGAATTTCAAGTATGTATACATTATTTACATGAAGAACTACTAGCAAATTGTATGATTCCGTTTCTATGAAATGTTCAAAATGGCAAAGATATAAATACAGAAAGTAGATTAGTGGTTGCCAGAAGCTGCAGATTGGGGGTAACAGCTAAGGAGAATGGAGTGCCTTTTTGGGGGTATGAATAGTTTAAAATGTATTCTGATGGTGGCTGCACAACTCTCAATATATTGAAATCCATTGGATTGTATGCCTTAAATGAGTGAATTCTATATGTTAATTATATCTCAATAAAGCTTTTTTTTTTTAAAAAAAGAAAAAGAACTACTAGAACATGTTTAGAATATTCTTTCAAAGGCTTAAACAAAGCTGAAAAGTGAGAAGAGCCCTAGATTCCTTCTGGGAAACCTGGCTTAAATCCAGGTTTCTTTATTTTCCTGATTTGAGAATTTGGTCACTGAGCAAATAACATGATTTTCCTAAGTCTAGATTTCTTTGTTTATAAAATGAGGATGAATATGCCACCCTATCTATACCACGAGCTAAATAAGCTACTGTTTGTAAAGAACACACACTCACACTGACATTTACACACAGGTATGTATGTATGTATAAAAATGTGGGGACCTAACCCAAGCACTAAGTGAATATTTGTTGAATCACTATCTGCATACAGCATCTGGCAAATGGATGCGTGTAATTTCTCCAGGGATAAGCAGCAAACGCATACCTATGGAAAGCCTTATTCAGGCCATAACAAAGAGAGAAATGCTGAGTCCCCGACCCCACCACCACCATGAACTGGTGAGGGAACAGAATATATTCAAAGAGATATTTCATTGTTTTAACTTGCAAGTGAGGGGAGCATGACACAGTAACAGAGATGATATAAATTAATCAAACTGGGAATGAGGCAAAGAGCTTAGCCATCCTTTGCATAGTTAGCTACACTGGCTGTTTTTCAATTAGACCAGCCATTATGTGAGGGCACTCATTTAGATTAGAAAAATCACCCATTATTTTCTCTGCCCATTCATTCCAGCACCCTGACAATCTTCACAGGAAAATTAAACTTATTTCTTGAAGAATTCCTCAATCTTATACAAGATTTTCAACTGGGAGTTTCATGAATCAAAAATTAAACGAATTGCACATAAAGCCATGGCATATGTATTTTTACTACATTGTGGGAGAAAAAATAATTATTATAATTAAAAAAAACTATGTCTTACCTGATTTCAGAAATAAAAGAAGTAGAAGAACCACTTCCTTATGTTCCATTTTGGGACTGGCCGGCAGTGCCCAGAAAGTGTGTCCCAATCCCAGGATGTTGTTGACTTACATGAGAGTAAACGCATCCACAAACCAGATAGTCAAATTAAGTTAATTATTCTCTCAGAGACCCATGCCACTGCCTCAGCAGGGTTCAAACATTACCTTGAATAAAGGGTCCTTACAAAAGGTTTGAGTGGAATCTGCAATAGATGCTGGGAAGTGGTGAAGGCCATCTCCCCCCTCGCCTGCTCCACGCTGACTTCATGTCTCCTTACTCCTTCCCTCACCCCTGGTACTTGATCCCTCGCAATTAGTCTTGTTTCCTCCCCTCTTCTTTTATTCCCTTTCTTTTGGAGAAAATAAAATCATAAAAGTATCTCACATTTGCTGGTACCTTCCGTGACGAGACCCTCTGCCAAGCACTGCACCTTCATAGCTTCCCTCAATCTTCCCAACAGGCAGTGCTGTTCTCATTCCTGCTGTTCCAGGGATGGGGCTGAGGCCTTCCCCCTAGGTTGTGTGGCTACCCAGGGGTGCAGCTGATAGACGCAACCCTTTCAGGTCTTAGATGACAGACTTAAGTTAGGTGTAAACATTGATATCTCCACATCCTACACCAAATGACATAGAAATTACAACGTAAGTGAAAATATTTTATTATCTTCAAAATTTCTTTATTCCCCGTGAATTCACATGTTTTCTGTAATTATAAACTATGTTATAAGACATCAATCTTTCACCCAAATGAACGTATGGCATATTATTATATTCTCATTCTCATGAAATAAAGCAAGAGTGGTAGCATTAAGTGAAAAGCGTCTATGTCAATTTTAAATGTTGAATCTGTACTTTTCCCTGACTTAAGGCTAGAGCGACCAGGTAGTACGTATGCTTTAAAACTTCTATTTTAGTGTTCAAAGATATTTAGGAATAATCCAATTGACCTCTCTGTTTTAGATGTGAAATAAGGACCAGAAAGCATCGTTCCTGTTTCCAGGCAGTGAAATTCCTTCTTATTCGTTAACTAGCAAAAGAGTAGAGATGGGAGCCCAGTGGTCTTGGGTGGAACGTCCTGCGGAATTCCCTGGGATTGAGGAACCATGCAGAACCCTCGAGAAGAAACCACGTTGGGCAATAAGAGGGCGGCCCCATGTGAGGGACAGGGGGGACCTAATCACATTTCCTGATTTCCTATTTTAGCCTCACTCTCCTCTCTCCTCAAATTCTTACCACTCCCTTTATCCTCTCTGACTCACCTCATGGCCCAGTTCATTAAAGGGGAGAGAAGATGGAGGTAAGTTGAGAAACCAGCAGTGAACACACGTTTTATTTTAATGTGAAATGTCTCTTCGGGGCTTATGTTGGGTGTGCTTTAGAAAGTACTTTGGGGAAAAAAAACAGACTCTACTAATATATAATGCTTCCAGCATGTATTTACTTCCACTTAAAATATTATTTTAGCAGTTCCTCTTGGATAAGGCACCTTGGGAATGATGTTGTCAGAAATTCTATATCCACATAATTTTCTTTTCCTGTTGTTTTGGTTTTGACTTGGGTGGTGTTGGTATAGCTCTTGCCCAACTTTCCCCTGGTAGTTGTTGGATGCACTCAATTCTACAAATGTGATTTTGTAAATTAGTTGCCCTCCTAATGGCCTCCTGGCTGTACATTCTTCCCTACCTTCATAATCCATCAGCATCGTGAAAGCACAGAGAGATGTTGAGCAGAGCTCTGTGCTGGAGCCACCACACTCTGTAGCCTGTAAGAGAGGAGCAAAGAGGAATGAATGCGTTGCTCAGGTATAGACAGGGGTGGGCGCATAGACACTTCTGCTGTGGCACGGCCCTTCATGTCCAGGGTAGGCATGAAGCAATGGACTATTCCAGATTGTGCATAGGAATCTGCACTGCACTCTTAGAGGGATTTTTGCTCTAAAGACAACTAATTCAAAATAAGGCGCTTTCTACCTGAAAGAATGGCATGAACTGAGAAAAGATATATATATAGAGAGAGATCTCTGTGTACTACGATCAGGTTGCACATATTCTGAGATTTGTGTATTCTTATTTAGTTCAATTCATTATTTATTGACCACTTACTGTGTATAATATTATATTAGATTCTTTTAGGATTACAGTTAACCCTTGATCAACTTGGGGGCTTGGCACGCTGTCCATACACAGTAGAAAATCCAGGTATAACTCTGACTCCCCCAAACTTAACTACTAATAGCCTGTTGTTGGCCAGCAATAGTTAATAACATGTATTTTGTATGTTATATGTATTATATATCGTATTTTTACAATAAAGTAAGCTAGGGAAAAGGGAACACTTGTAAGAAAATCATAAAGAAGAGAAAATACATCTACAGTACTGTTCTGTATTTATCCATACAATAAGTTTACACTGCCTGTTTACAAGATGAATCATCTGTCTGAAATGGAAGCAACCCCAGCTGCAGATCTCAGTCTCTGTTACATATCAAGCAGATGAAGTTTTTCTTGTAATGTCAAATGTCATGACTTTTCTCTGCTTCTTGGGAGCACTTCCAGCATCACTAGTGCCGACGGTGTTATTCAAGGTTTACAGTACAGCACGAAACAGGAGGAAAATACATGCGAACAGGGAGAGGACACTTTTTACTGTGATGCACACTGGGGATGAACTGCTCGTGCCGGGATGTTGAGCATCACAGCACATTTTTTTTTTTTTTTTTTTTTTTTTTTTT
>NW_016804646.1:6239925-6275419 GCF_001698545.2 Rhinopithecus bieti
GTTGACGCCTCCAGCTTTGTCCTTTTGACTTAGGATTGTCTTGGCAATGCGGGCTCTTTTTTGGTTCCATATGAACTTTAAAGCAGTTTTTTCCAATTCTGTGAAGAAAGTCATTGGTAGCTTGATGGGGATGGCATTGAATCTATAAATAACCTTGGGCAGTATGGTCATTTTCACGATATTGATTCTTCCTATCCATGAGCATGGTATGTTCTTCCATTTTTTTTTGTATTTTTTAGTAGAGACGGGGTTTCACCGTGTTAGTCAGGATGGTCTCGATCTCCTGACCTCGTGATCCGCCCGTCTTGGCCTCCCAAAGTGCTGGGATTACAGGCTTGAGCCATCGCGCCCGGCCACAGCATGTTTTAAGTGGATACTGGTAACACCTGAGCTCGTCGCAACAGCAAAAGGAGGAGGCTACAAAATTATTACAGTAGTGTGGTATGCACTGAGGTTAAATGTATGCAGTTACAATTGAATACTGCATCTTTATGTTTATATACGCCTTTCTCAACTGAGAATAGCACCATATACGATCTGTGAGTGTTTGTGTAAATAAGTTTTACTAAATTTTAACTTTTGCAATAGTTTTGTATATATTTTATGGTAGTAAATAATAAAAAAGACTAGGTATCTACATATATTTTATGCATTCATGACATACTTAACTTTTTCTACTTTTTTTTGATATTTCTAGCTACATGGTTTGTCTTTTGAGTTTTTTCAAATTGTTGCAAAAAATCCAAAACATTTTCTAACACATTTATTGAAAAAAATCTGTAACAGTTCAGACATGTGTTGTTCAATGATCAACTATATGTCTAAAAAGTACAAATCAGTCTCTAACCTTCCCCAGCCTCTGTATGCTAAAGGAACTACAGAAAACTTTCAAACGCAAAATGTGTGGAGATTCTGCTGCTGCACTTGTAGCAGGCATAAGAACATTCAAATAGGCTGGGTGCGGTGGCTCACGCCTGTGATCCCAGAACTTCGGGAGGCCAAAGCGGGTGGATCATGAGGTCAGGAGTTCGAGACCAGCCTGGCCAGCATGGTGAAACCCCATCTCTACTTAAAATACAAAAAATTAGCCGGTCATGGTGGCGTGCTCCTGTAGTCCCAGATACTGGGGAGACTGAGGCAGGAGAATTGCTTGAACCCAGCAGGCGGAGGTTGCAGTGAGCCGAGATTGTGCCATTGCACTCCAGCCTGGGTGAGACAGCAAGACTCTGTCTTAAAAAAAGAGAAAAGAACATTCAAATAAGATTGGAGACAAATTGAATTTCCTTAGCTCTGCCCTGCATAAGGCCTGCAATCAAGATCCACTCAGGTCCTCTTATGAAGGAATAGACATCTCTTCCAGCATTAAAATGGTAAATTCCTTGCAAGTATTTACGAAGAAAGTTATAAACACCAGGAAACGTCAACCTCACTAGGAGGTGAGGTACAGTTCACCCTTCCGTCTCATCTGAAGTGGAAACTGCAGCCAAGTCACAACTTCCTAGGTGATGCATGTCCATGCAAGCTGGACTGCATTGCTGGCCTGACATTTGCACCTGCCAGCTCCTTGCCACCCCCACTTTCCACCTTCCTGCAGCCCAGGCTCTGCTGCCTGGGAACTGCCATTCTAGGACAACTCATTTCATCAAAATGAACATCTCTGCATAGCCGCAAGAGGACAGTATCATTTCCAAATGGAAATAGCAAGAACTTAATTAATCTACTAAGGACTCATGTACAGCATCCCTCTGTCATGGTAAGGGTCCTCAGAAAGTTTATCTGTGCCCTCCACGCCAATGTGCGGATTGTTTTTACTGCTGTTTTAGTGTATTAGGGCATATCAGTGAGGAGACTTGTACTAATTAACCTGGAGGCGGCTCTTCTTTCATTAGTTGCCCTTTTCCACATGTTAGCCTTTGTTCATCAGTCCCCAGGACCATGCAGTGAGATGCTTATCAGCCCTCATGTCCCATAAAGAGATAGCAGGCTATCTCTCAGTTAGCACAGTGGTTAAAATGTAATCCACTGGGGGACATTTATTTTTCTTTCTCTCTCTCTCTTTCTTTCTTTCTCTTTCTTTTCTTTTCTTTTCTTTTCTTTTCTTTTCTTTTCTTTTCTTTTCTTTTGGAAACAGAGGCTGGCTCTGTCACCCAGATGGAGTACAGTGGTGCAAACACAGCTCACTGTAGCCTTAACCTCCTGGATTCAAGCGATCCTCCCACCTCAGACTCCAGAGTAGCTGGGACCACAGGTGTACGCCACCATGCCCAGCTATTTTTTTTTTTTTTTTTTTGTATTTTCTGTAGAAACAGGGTTTTGCCATGTTACCCAGGCTGGTCTTGAACTCCTGGGCTCATGGGATCTTCCTATCTCAGTCTCCAGAAGTGCTGGGATTACAAATATGAGGCACTTGCTTGGCACTAGGGGACACTTTCTAAGTGAGATCTAACTCATTCAGGGCTCAGTGAGGTGACATTTTCTTAATTGAATTGTGCTTGAAAAAATCTAGGTATCTATTCATCTTTGAAAAAAATTAATTTTCATTGGCCGTCTCCTCATCATTAATAAGCATGGCCGTGTTACATGCTTAAGACAAATATTAGCAGAGAAGAAGACAGTCAGTCCCGGATAACTTAGTAGCCGGCATTGAGGCAGCACCAGGACTCCACAGAGGAGAGTCAAGGGTCATTCTGCCCTGAGGTCCAAACTCACCATGGATAAAACAGAGATGCACTAAACCATCCTTCCCATCTGTCACATTCATTGTTCTCTAAGCTCATACAGAAAAAAAAAAAAAAAAAAAAAAAAAAATCTTATCTTACAGTATGTCAGGGAGATAAGTCATGTAGAAAAACATTAAAATCTTTTCAGGAAAGCAAATGAGCGCACAAAAAAACCTGATGAAATCTGAGCAAGGTCTGCTGACTAGTTTCTGATATTGTGCCAATGGCAACTTTCCGGTTGTAACCATGAACTATAGTTACATAAGATACTGCCTGAGGGAGGCGGGGCCATAGGCACAAGAACCTCTCAGTACTATATTTATAACTCATTGTGTTTATACTTATTTCAAAACAAAAATTATATGTATATATTTATATATATGTATACATGTATATGTTTGCATATACATGTGCCTATATTTGGATACATGTGTCTATTTTAGGAGGACCTAGGATGATGTAGCTGCTTTCATACTAGTTAAGAGAATTCCCAAAGTTCAGGGAAAGTTTAAAGTTATAGAGTTCCTAACTCAGGGTGTAGAAGTCAGATTTTGACGGATTCTCATGAGCTCCTGGGATGAGTGGGTGGGACAGAGAGGCTTTACCACCACCATGCTCCCTCCCTGGCTGGAGACCAGATGGTTAAGCACTGATGGGTGCTAGAGAGCAGCAGCCCCCAGTGTGGGTCCAGAACCTAGAGGCTGGAGTAATTCATGCCTGCTCCTGCCTCCCAGGTATTCAAGGGAAACCCACCATCTCCACACACCAGCAAAACACCAGCAAAACACCAGCAAAACAGAGGCCCCAAGTAATGACTTCTCCTTTCTCATCTCATCCTGCCACCTGACCAGCTCCTGGGCTCCTCAATCCAAAGTTGGGGAAGAGAGAAGGGAATGTCAGTGGAAACCACTTTTGCTATAAACGCTCATCCTTCAGATGTTCTTTCAGTGGGTACAGTGTTTAGTGCTGTGCTAGGTGCTGGGGAATCAAGAGTAAATACGAGGCCATCTTTGCCCTCAAGGAGTCTTTGGTCTAATGGGGTTGGGGCAGTGCAGGTCTGTAAACTGGAATTGTAAAAGTGAAGTGGCCCAGGTCCCATTTGTTGTAGTGGTGCACAGAGAGAGAGTCTTGAGAGGTGAGGAGATACTTCCCAGAGGAAGTGACATCCAAGTTGAGACTTAGAAGACAGCCGGAAGGATGAGAAAGGAGAAGAATTCTGTGGAGTCCTAATTAGGCAAAAGGAATCAGGCTGGTGGCACTGAGAGAAAAAGAAAGAGAAACCAAATAAGCTATAAGTTTGCCTTTCTTCACGGTCCAGGACCATAGACCTCCTGCACAAATAACTCACAATCTTCCTGTGCCCAGCTGTTACCAGGCCCTCAGCTGATAGAAAAATGCAGGTTATCCCACTGCAACCTTGGTGTTATCAATACTGCACAAAGCCCTCTTCAGCACGCAGCACAAGCAACATCCTATAAAACCCCCAGCAAGCCTTTGTCTCTTGGCATTCAGTTCCTCTCTTGCTGGCCTGCCCGTTGCTCCCTTGCAACATATTTTCATACTTTCTTTAATAAATCTGCCTTTCTTTATCTACAACTGTCTTGGTAAATTCTTCTTACTGCCCATGGGATACTGGCCTCAGACAGTTGCTTCACCTGCCAGCAGAAGAATATGTGCAGGATTCCAGAGGAAGGAGGAGAAGGCAGATGAGAGGAATTTGGCTAACATGGGGAAATGGTCCAATTGTGCAGGCTTCTCACTCTGTTTCTAGAAGTTTAGACTTCAGCCAAAGAAAGGCAGGGAGTACTGTTACTGAAGGCTTTTAAAATCCAAGGGTGGCTTGATCCCTCTGATTGCAGCATAGTGAGGAGGCCATAGGAGGTGAGAGATGAGAGGGAGTGAAAGAAGGCAGTGGAGAAAGAGAAAAAAGAATGTATTGGGGGATATTGAGAAAGTAGAATTGACATGATTTTGTGACTGATTGAATGTGGGGAATGAAATCAAGTATGCTGCCTGAATTTCTGGCTTGGACATCTAGTGGATAGTGGTATCATTCATTAAGAAGGAACATATAGGAGGGAATAAAATGAAATTGCCTGGGGACAATGTTATGTTTAGGAACTTGAGAAAACTCAAGTGGAAATTTCCAGAAGGGAGTTGGATATTCTGGTCTGGAACAGGAGTTCACAAACTATAGCCCATGAAGCAGCCCTATTTTTGTAAGTCAAGTTTTATTGGAACATGGCCACACCCATTCTTTTACTATTGTCTGTGGCTATATTTGCACTACCTTAGCAGAGTTGAGCAGATGGGACAGAGACAGTACAATGACCAGCAAGCCAATACAATATTTGTTATTGTCGCTTTACAGAAAAAGTTTGCCAATTCCTGGTGTACAGCCTAGGAAATAGGTCTGAGCTGGGATGTGGAATTAGCAGTTGTCAGCACATAGGTGGGATTGAAGCAATGGGGGTGGACAAGCTTGCTCAGAGAGAGAAAAAGAAGCCTTGGGGTAAAGCCCTCAACAACACAAGGACCCAGAAGAAGAGAATTCTCTAGAGATGACTGAGAACAATTAGCCAGAGGGGAGAATTGACAGTGAGTCCAGAGAAACCAGCAAAAGTGAAATTTGTAAAAAGGTGGGAGTGGTCGTGGGTACCAAAGACTTGTGAGAAATCAAGTGAGATGTATCCTGTGTGTGCCAGAAGGTGAGAGCAAATGAGCCCAACATAACCTGAATAATACCAATCTCAATGGCCCAGGCTCCCAGCAAAGTCTACTCTGGCTACCACTACCACTAAATATATGTAAAACTCAGTAAAATAGCAATTTTAATTAAATAAATTCCTGACCTATCTCTGTAATACTCCCTTCCCAACATTTTTGCCTGCGTACTCTTTGATTGCCTCTTCAATAATGTTGTAATATCATATTCTATGAGAGAAGAGAATAATAAACTATTTTGGCTCTAGTATTTTATTGTTGATAGATTTACATTTTACTTCTGGCTTCATAGCTCATGATTGATAATGGAAGATAAGTTTTCAGGATTCTTGGCACACTTAGGAAAACCTTTATCAAACTATTTTTATGTATGAGCGGTAAGATTTGGAATAATTCCCAGATGGGATGAGCTAGACTCTTTTCTAGCTTTGTACATTTCTATTTTTCTTATTCAACTTTTAAGTTCAGGGATAAAAGTGCAGGGTTGTTACATAGGTCAACATGTGTCCTGGGGGTTTCTTGTGCAGATTATTTCATCACCCAGGTATTAAGCCTAGTACTCATTAGTTATTTTTCCTGAGGCTCTCTCTCTTCCCATCCTCCAAACTCTGATAGGCTCCAGTGTGTGTTGTTCCCCTCGATGTGTCCCTGTGTTCTCATCATTTAGCTCCCACTTATAAGTGAGAACATGCGCTATTTGGTTTTCTGTTCCTGTGTTAGTTTGCTAAGAATAATGGCCTCCAGCTCCACCCATGTTCCTGCAAATCCACATGTCATGTGACACAATCATGATGTAATCTATGGTCTTGCATATTTACGTTACACCACCAGGTAAGTCGGCACAAGGGAGGTTAGGACTATTCTGAAATCTGTTTTACACAGGGACAGCTAGTAATAACATATATAGAAGTGACTCCATACCACATAAATAAATCCCAAGGAACCCAAACTCAATGACTCAACTCAATTCTTCTTTTGCTGGATCCTCAAAATGCCCACATCATCTCCACCACCACCCAACATGAGGGTAGAAAGAGATCAGAATTTTAGCCAATTACAGCTAAAATGTCTGCTTTTGCAAACTTGACAAAAGCAAATGACCAAATGAATACCTTGCCAGGGCCCCTCCAGAGCCTCAGAAGGGGACTGTTGAAGTTGTCTTTTGCTATGGGATGAATCAACCCAAAACATAGTGGCTTAAAATAAGATGAATTATTTTATTTCTGAATTCTGAAGGTCTGCTGGGTTTGACCAGGGGATTCTCTTTCTTGTGGTCACTTATGAGGTCAGTGGTGGTTAGGGCTGAAACCATCTCAAAGCTTTCCTCACTCACATCTCATGGGTAATCCCAGCTGTTGCTGGAATCTCATCTGGGACTATCGGCCAAAACACTCAGAACTTCTCCATGTATCCGGGCTTCCTAGAAGCATGTAACTGGCTTCCAAGAAAATCGGGCAGAAGTTATTTCTCCTTTACAGTCTAGCCTGGAAATACTCCAGCATCATCTGCATGAGAGTAACAAGTCTCCCCAGGTTCTAGGGAAGGACATATAGACCACACCTTTCCATGGGAGGACTATCGGCCTCACACTGTAAGAAGAGTATATGTGGTTGGAGTCTTGTGGCTGCCATCTTGGAAAATACAATCTGCCATGGGACTCATGCAATGAAGGAAACCTGAGCCTGAATGTTATTAGCTTCCCTGTGCATCCGTCTCTATTTATGCATGTTCCAAAATTCATCTCCTTCCAGAGCCTGCCAAAAGTGTCTCGCTATAATCCTTCTCTCTCCCACGTTGACACAGGTCAAATCCTTGAACTCTGTTGCCCAAATAGCTTCAAGCACATCTGCTTCCACTGAAGGTTGAGCCACAGGTTAGTCTCCTCCCCCTCCACTAGTGGTGGCACGAACCCCCAATATCACTGTGTCTTTGTTAGGTAAAGGGACTTGTATATTTATGGCACGTGGTATCTGGGGAATAAGCTCTGGCTGTCATTGCACACAGGAAGTTAGATTTCTGCTATTTCAGAGGATAGCCCCCCCTTGTGTTCAGTCAGAGGTGTAAATACATACAGTTTTATGGGAATCAAAAGTGTTGCAATCTTTAATTGCCATAAACATGCAATCCTTCTTCCACAAAGCATGCTGAAGGATGTGCTTTTTGGTGCTGTGGTGGCAGGGTTAAAATGGATTTTTGGCATTCGTCCCACTTTCTATCTCAAACAAATAGTCCCTTCAACCTGACATCATGGTGTTGGGGGAGACCTCTGAGTGCTTGGCACAGCCAGCCATGTGGTATGGAGCCACTTCTGTGGCTGTACCACCATCTGACAGTAACCTTATGAGAGACCCCAAGGGAGAAAACTGCCTGGTCAAGCCCAACCAACCTCCTTTTTCCCTTAATGGAACATTCCCTCAGGAAGCCTGGCTGTTTCTAACAAATTGATCTTGGCCCAGAGTCATCCCAATTTGTAGAAGATTTTATATCCCTGCACCTCAATAATCATTAGAGTGCTGGCATCTCAGTATTTTTCTTCCAGGCAGAGCTCTGACCTACCAGGTGAATCAGGGTTGTGTTTAGATGGTTAGGAGGCTCCTCCCAAGTTTAAAACAGTGTCCAAGCCCCAACTGTAAATCAACTAGGGAGACACGCCAACCCTAATCACCAGCACTGTCAGAGCTCCAGTCCCCACTCTACCAAGATGTCCTTTTAGAAAGATAAAGACTAAAAAATGCTCACTGAGTTTGGTGATGAGAGTTAGTAGAGGGGTGGGAAGAGAAATCATGCCATATGTTTCAGCCCGTTTGTGCTGCTGTAACAAAGTGTCACAGTCCTTTATGGATTACCCAGATGACAGCCTGGGTAACCCATATAGGACAGAAATGTATCATCTCACAGTTCTGGAGGCTTCAAAGCCCTGGATCAAGGTGCCAATTATTACAGTGTCCTCACGTGGCAGAAGGCGGACAGTAAGAGGATGAACATTGTGTCTTCACACAGCAGGACAGTGAAAGAGCCTGAACTCATTCCCACAAGCTCCCTTTAAAGCAGCATTAATCGGCCTAAATTCCCAAAAGTCCCCGTCTCCGAACACTGTTGCGTAGGGGATTAGGTTTGCAACATGTTGGGCTGAGGGTAGCAGCTCATACCTGTAATCCCAGCAATTTGGGAGGCCAAAGCAGTGGATCCCTTGAGTTCAGGAATTTGAGACCAGTGCAGGCGACATGGAGAAACCCTGTCTCTACCAAAAATCAAAAATTAGCCAAGTGTGGTAGCACACACCTGTAGTCCCAGCTATTTGGGAGGCTGAGGTGGGAGGATCACCTGAGACCAGGAGGTCGAGGCTGCAGTGAGTCGAGATTGCACCACTGCACTCCAGCCTGGGCGACAGAGTGAGACCTGGTCTCAAAAAAACAAACAAACAAAAAAAAAAACACAAAAAAACCACAAAAAACCATTTGTAAGACGTGAATTTTGAGGCATACATTCAGACCACAGCATCACAGCTGAAGAGTCAGTGGGAAACAAAATGGAAACCCCATATTAGGGTAACTCTGAAGAAATGTGTCTGCCATGAAGCCAAGAGAGAAGGAGTTGGAGGTCCAGGGAGTGCAGACGGCATTTCAGTGCTCAGGAGAGCGTCCATAGACGGCGAGAAGAAAGAAGGGGTTACAAAGCCTGAGTTCCTGAGGAGAGTGGGGCTGTCACTCGAGGAAAGGTAGTCCCTGCGGGGAAAGGACAAAGGAGTTGGGCGGCGACAGGGGGTCCGCTGTCCTCACAGCAGGAAACGGAAGGAGGTTCCTTCAGGGCTTTTTGCCGCCCGGAAGTACAAGGCGCCTCCATCTTCAGAGCATGAAGGGTGTGGGGTGGGGCAGGAGACCTGAGGGAGTCGAGGTTTTGCACCCGATGAGGAGACACACAGAGGGAACGGGTGGGAACACAGGGCGCCTGCAGCCTCAGGAGGATCAGCTGTGGCCTGGTTTGCTTGTGTCGTCATTTGTCGTGGGCACCTTGTCCTTGGGGCCGGCCAGTTACTTGGCTTCCAGGCCCGTCATCCTACCGGAAGCACCCCCAGCTTGGGGATGTTGGAGGGGCCACGACCCCACTTGGCTGGGAATGGAGTGTGTGAGCTGCCCTGGGCTGAATCTGGGTGCGGGGAGGAGAGGGGACTTAGAGGAGAGAGGGACAGTGAACTTGGTTTTGTGTGGCTGATTGGAGTGTCAGTGACAAACGACTGTATTTGAAATATTAAATTTCCTTCTCTCACCAAGAATTCATTGTACCTGCCTGGCCCCTGAGGCTGACTGAGTTTGCAATCCCTGATGTGATGGGCTGAAGGTTTGTGTCCCCCCAAAATTCATATGCTGAAGCCCTGACTCACAATGTGCTAGTATTTGGAAGCAGGGCCTTTGGAGGTGATGAGGGTTAGATCAGGTCATGAGGGTGTGGTTCCCATGATGGGATTAGTGCCCATATAGGAAGAGGAACACACCAATCTACACACATACACACACACACCGTTCCTTTCCCTCCTCGAACAAGCTGAGGAGATGCCATGTAAGGGTGCAGCCAGGAGTGGCGCTGTCTAAAAGCAAGGAAAGAGATTTCATCAGACACTGCATCTGCCAACACCTTGATCTTGGACATCCAGCCTCCAAAACCGCGAGAAATAAATGTCTGTGTCTAACCCCCAGCCCTACCACCCTGCCTCCTGTGTGTGGTGTTTTGTGATGGCAGGCCCAGCTGACTAAGGCACCTGGTTAAACCGGAATAAGCAGGTGAGGAGTACTGGGGGAGGGGTGAGAGAGGAAACCAGACTGGGCCAGATGACTGGGGAGACTGTCTTGCTAAATATTGTGCATTTTAACCCAAAGACTATGGCAAGCCCCTGAAGGCAGGGTGTGCCACAAATTTGGGGAGCCCTAAGCGCCTTGGAAAAGAAAAGAATGTCATTTGTGGAGAAAGGAGGTCCCCCTTTTCAAAGGTCATTTGACCTTCATGAAAGAATAGGTCCTCTGGTTCTTAGTGTTAGAGCTCAGTAAGGGAAGGTGGTTCCCCGAATTTTTAAAAGCCCTCTTCTGAATCCAGCAGTATGTGAGTCCCTTAAGAGTGGCCAGAGAAGAAAGAATCCACTGAGTTGACATTCCAGTTCAGTAAGTTGTAGGGACATTGTTTTGAAATAATCTGTAGGCAAGGGAGCACCAACTCATAACTCACCTCAAACCTGCAGGGTTCCTTAGCCCAGTTCTTAGTCCAAAACCCTTCCCTGTCTGGCCAGCAGTGATGGATTATTGCAAACCTTGTTCAGTTTCATTTGATCTACTTTGCAAAACCAAGTTCCAATATACAAATAACTGTGGGAGCTAAGGTCGCTGCATTTGGTCCCTCTGAGCAGCCTTTCCACCTACCAGGCCACAGTCAATAGTAATAACCATTGAACATCCTTGAGGCAATTATTTCAATATTACTTTGCATCAGTGACTGCACAAGAATTGCTCCAAGTGGAAGGACTGATGTTGGCAACCAGGCTTCCATCAGGGGCTGCAGACAGCCCTTGATCTTCACGTGGGAAGTTGCCTCTGAGTTCAGACACTCTGGCAATCCCTAGCTATCAACCTTCTGATAAGCAAGTAACTGGAAAGGTGAAATTAGACAATTACATTATTACCTTAGAGGACAATTAAGCATTGGTGGCTAATCAAAATATACCCTTTTTATGATTTTTATTTTACTGCTAGCTATGATTTATTGTAGGCTTGTCCATCTGTGCCAGGCACAAACAGCACTATGACTTACCTATACCGTGCTCCAATCACCAGAGTTTTTCTCTCTTATTATTACCATTTTATAGATCAGGACATTGAAACTTATTTGCCTAAGGTTATGCCGACAGAAATTGGCAGAGCCAGATTCTAACCCAAATATCTGGGTCTTAAGTGATTACTTTTAACCACTGCACTGCCATTTACTGCTGGGAGGAGGAATAATAATAATATCTTGATTGATGTTATTTGATTGATTAATGCCTAAAGTGTCTAGGCACCATACTAAGCTCTTTTTTAAATGTTTCATTTCATTTATAATTGACACATAGCAATCGTACATATTTATGGGGTATAGTGTGATGTTTTAATGCATGGATACATGGTATAATGATCAATTAGGGTAATCAGCATATCCATCACCTTAAACATTTATCCTTTCTTTGTGGTGAGAAGATTTAAAATCCTCTCTTCTAGTTATTCAAATATACAATACATTATTATTAACTATAGTCACCCTAGTGTGTAATAGAACAACCAGAACTTATTATTTCTAACTGGAACTTTGGACCCATTGACCAACCTTTCTCCATTGTCCTCTCTCCAACTACCCTTCTCAGCCTCTGATAACCATTATTCTACTTTCTAATTCTATGAGATCAAGTTGTTTGTTTTTTTTTAAAGTTTTAATCGACAAGTAATAATTGTACATATTCATGGTGTACATAGAAATTTTCAATACATATAATGTATAGTGATCAAATCAGGGTAATTAACATATCCATCATCTCAAACGTTTATCATTTTTTATATATTTGTGTTGGGAACATTCAACATCTCCCTTTTAGGTATTTGAAACTATTGACTATATTATTGCTGACATCCTACAGTGGTATAGAACATTAGGACATATTCCTCCTATCAAGCTGTAATTTTATAGCCTTTAACAACTCTCTTCCTATCCCTCCCTGCCCTGGATCCTTCTCAGCCTTTAGTATCTTCTGTCCTACTTTTTACTTCCTGTGTTCAACTTCTTTTAGCTGCCATATATGAGTGAGAACATGCAGTGCTAACCTTTCTGTTCTTGGCTTATTTAACATAATGTCCTCTAACTTCACCCATGTTACTGTGAATGATAAGATTCCATTATTTTTTATGGCTGAATAGTATTCCATGATATGTGTATATCACATTTTCTTTATCCATTCATTGGTAGTCAGACAACTAGGTTGATTCCATGTTTTGGTTATTGTGAACAGAGCTGCAATAAACCTGGGGCTTCAGATGACTCTTTGATATAATGATTTCCATTCTGTTGGATAAATGCCCAGTAGTGAGATTGCTGGATCATATGGTACTTTTATTTGTAGTTTTTAAAGGAACCTCCATACTGTTCTCCAGAGTGATTGTGCTAGTTTAAATTCCTACTGTGTAGGAAATTTCCCTTTTTTTCTGCATCCTCACGAGCATGCTATTTTTTTGTCTTTTTGATAATAGCCATCCTTACTGGGGTGATATAATAGCTCATTGTGGTTTAGGTTTGCATTTCTCTGAGGATTAGTGATGTTGAGCACATTTTCATTCATTTACTGGACATTTGTATGTCTTCTTTGAGACATGTCTACTCAGGTCATTTGCCTATATTTTAATTGGGTTGGTTTTTTGCTGTGGAGATGTTTGAGTTCCTTGTATATTCTGGATACTAGTCCCCTGTCCCATGAGTAGTTTTCACATATACGAGGCACCAAACTAGGTCCTTTACACAGGTTATTTGATTCACTCCTCACTCGGACCCTATGAGGGAGGTGCTATTACTGACACTCTCATCTTACTAGTAGAGAGTTCAGCAGAGGTTCATAGCTTCCCCAAAGTCACACAGCTAGTGTGGCGGATGGAGCAGGATTGGATGCCACAGCCAGGCCCTCCAGCCCTACACCTCACTGCTGCCAGAGCCTGCTCATCTGCAGTCACTGCCACAGGCATCAGTGGTAGTACCCAGAGTAAGCATTTATCGAGCACCTACTGTATTCACAGAATTCTGATCAGTCTGAAAGTCCAAGCAATGAAACAAACAAAGCCAAGGAATGATAGAAATCGCAGAATTCAAACCAGAGTCTAGGACCTGAAGTGCACTGCATGGGCCAGGTTAAACTGAATGAAACATTCCTGTTTTGATCCCTTTCATTATTTGTTGTCCATACCCATAAATACCTTTATCAGTTTAGATGCGAAGTCAAAAACAAATAGGCAACGAATCAGCTCTTCCAACATTCTCTTTTCCTGAAAAAGGTTCTTTGAAAGCCCTGTTTTGCAGAGACTCAGTCCCTTTGCATGATGGGTAAATCGTAGGAGAACTCTACTAGGTCTTATGTTACATACTTAATGTGAAAGGTTGCTTCATCCAAAAGCCTGGAGTTTTCAGAGACATTGTCCTCAAACTTCCCCCATTGGAGAATACCAGCGCCTGCAGACAACAGCTCTGACGCACTTAAGACTTAAATACAACCCACAGAAGTGCTGGCTTGGCTGGGAAAACCTATTGCTAAGCAGAAGAGCAACATTGTTTTTTTTCTTTTCTGGAATTTGTAAACAGCATTTATTCTCAGCCTTGCCTTTGAAATGTTCCAGTTGGAACATTGGTGGGCAGCGTGCAAACAGAAGCGAACGTCAGCCAGGGCGGCAGGGGGCAGCAGACCCCACACTTTGTCCATGCTCAGGTGGGAGGGAGTTTCCGGCTCCAGAAACCTGTCGCGGGCTTTATCCCAAGCGACTTCAGCCAGCAGACGGCTCATGTCCTGAGGCCGCAAAATACGAGGTGGTAGTAGTGGGGGGCGTGAGGCTGAGAGTGGGGAGAGCAATCCAAGGGCGCCAGGGTGGGAGCCGCAGCGGGCCCATGGCCGCCCGGAGGACACTGATGCTTCTGGAGCGCGCGCGAGGGTCCAAGGCGGGGCCGGACCAAGGCCGCCTGCGCTCCGCGGAGGCGCGGTCTGAGGGACACGAGGCGGTGGCAAGGGACAGGAGGCGGGGGCGCGGACACAGGGCGCGGGAACGGGGCGGAGACATGGATGGGGCGCGGGTGGGCGGACTCCCTCCCGCAGGGCCAGGATGGCCAGGCCAAGGCCGCTGGGAAAGGCAGGACGCTCGCCCCTGCGCTGCCAGCTGGGCTCTTCCCCTTCCTCGCCTGCCCTGTGTTCCAGGGCGCGACCCCGCTCTGTCCAGACGCTGGCTCCCGGACTGACCCTCAGGTAGGTGGGTTGGAGCCCCTGAGAGAAGTGGGGTTTCAGGGAGGGCATTTCTGCTTCCAAGCGCAAGCACGTGGAGCCCGGATGCTCCAGCTCCTGGACCCTGGATTAGAAACTGGCAGGAGTAGGAGATGTTTTGCGGGAGGCTGCCCTCTGCCTTCCTCTGTTCTAACATCTGCTGGACTCAGGGAGTCTTAGCACCTGTATTTTTGACCAGAAAAAAAATTCGAACAGCAGAAAATCCAATGTGATGGGTTACGCCTTCTTAACGTGCCTCATTCAGCGTTGTAAGTTCCTTCCACAGACTGAGGTTTTTCGTGCAATTGATGTGATCCTATGTCAGCTATACAAAACAATTTTTGTTTACTGAATTTAGTTTAAAAGGCGAGAAGTTGCTTTCCACAGGGCACATTGATCCCCGGTGAAAAGGGATGTGTATGCCCTGAAACATGGAGAGTCACATGCGCTACTTGGTTTTGTGTAGAAGTAACATGAGATGATCTTTTCACTGATTTTCAGGATTGCGGTGAATTCACTTAGGAAAATAAGTATGTATATCAATGGAGGACTAATATGGGCATTTACTTTAAATGATTTCACTGAAGCAGTGCTCCTAATATTTTGAGGCACAGTTTTTATTTGGTTCCTTGTTACCACATGATCAATTAGCTTCTTACTTCATAAGTTATAGTGGGGTAAGGTGCTTCCTATTTTCTCTTTAAATTTCTTGTCCCTTATTTAAAGAAGCAATAGGCCTGGTGCAGTGGCTCTCTCCTGTAATCCCAGCGCTTTGGGAGGCCAAGGTGGGCGGATCGCCTGAGGCCAGGAGTTCGAGACCAGCCTGGCCAACATGTTGAAACCCCATCTCTACTTAAAGAAAAAAAAAAAAATTAGCCGGGCATGGTGGCACACGCCTGTAATCCCAGCTACTTGGGAGGCTGAGGCAGGAGAATTGCTTGACTCCGGGAGGCGAAGGTTGCAGTGAGCCACGATCGAGCCATTGCACTCCAGCCTGGGCGACAAGAGCAAGACTTCATCTCAGAAAAAAAAAAAAAGAAAAGTCCTCAAGTCTTTGGCTAAATACAAAGCTGTGTATGCACAGGGAGAGGTTCCACAAAGAAAGAAGAATAAGGAATAGCTACTGGGGAAAGAACAACTGCAGGGGAACAGTGACCCCAATGGAGATGCCAGAGCTCACATAGCACTTTCAGACTCTTTTCAGTGTATATTTTATGCTGAGATTTTTAAATGAAATACTTTATGTGGACAGGAAAAATTGGTACCAAAGGGAAACTTTAACAATGAGGAAGAAACTTTCTGTAGAGGACAGGGGACAATATACACAAAGTCTGTGCTAAGTGTAAAATGAGCATATTCATCCTTAAAGCACATCAGAATTGAATACGAGTATTTATTCATTTCATTCATTGAATGAATTATTCATTCATTGAGTCAATGAAATAAATACAGCTCTTTGAGGATTTGAGACTACATTCACTCTTTATTCATAGTCACCTGTGGTTTTGCTTTTCTCTGCATTTCTTTGCTGTTAGATGACTGCTGCATTGTTGAGTTGTATTTTGAGTGGATATTTTTGTTTGGTAATAGTGAAAATTTTAAATTGTAAAAAATGTATATTTATCCTTTCTCTCCCTTCTAAATATGTCACTGTAAAACATCATTCCCATGTGACAGTGTGTGCTGCAGACTGTTTAAAAATTGGGCAGCCAATTAGCAATGAAAAACAAGTGGCCCACCTTCAATATTTGCTTGTTGTTCATTTACATGCTCTTGGCACCAGTCCTAGACTCACATGTGCCCCAGAATAACATTCAGACTCTCAACTGGTCTTCTGTTACACGTCCATGACCCAGTTCACTCCATGATATACAGCTCTCTGCTCCGTGTCCCTTGGGCTGGGCTCAAGTCAAGCAGTCAGTGACAGACTTCATTCCCAATAACAGAACCAGTTTGCATGACTCCCCATACATGTTGCAGCTTTGAAAACATTCATCTCAATGTTCACACTTTCATTTGGTATCAAGTATTTTACTGGGTTCTTACAACCATGGTGTAGTAACATTCACTGAGGAGGAAGTGGAGGATCCAAGGATGGAGCAAGTTGCTCTGGGCACACAAATGCATTTGCAATTTTACAGCCTCTTGGAGGCATCTCAGTCAGACATTCTGTGCACTGATCAATGCCCTATTCAATTAATGTAAAAGGATGCACTTGGCATGAGATTCCAGTTGTGCACAGAATATACATGAGAAGTGTGCCTTTGTCATCTCTACTTTCAAAGGTGAAGGCCACCAGCAATTTCTGGTATGCAACTGATGCCTTTCAAATGAAACATTATATCTGTGTAGTCCATAGGCAACCACAGGCAAATGTGAGGGTGAAACGCTATGTTCTACGTTGCTCTGTGTCAGTGAAGCAAGGCAGTGCCAGCTCAGAGGGCTCTGGGGCCTCAAGGAAGGGATGCCTGGATGTGGGTGTTGCAACTTCCAGCAGAGCAGTCAAACATAACTGCTGATGCTTTTCTTTCAGTTCTGCCATCATCACTGACAAAGTAATCCCAGCTTGTCTGCCATCCCCAAATTATGCAGTGGCCAACCAGACTGAATGTTACGTCACTGGCTGGGGAAAAACCCAAGGTGAGATAAATTCCATTGCCCACATAACAAATTGGTTTTGACCTACAGTCCATGTGACAAAATGATCATTTCAGAGAAAGCTGTGCAAATTCCTATCCATGAATGTGGTCCACCCACTGCTGATTTTGTCTGGGCACCTGTCTATTTCTGCATAATGGGTCTTCAAGGCACATGGTCAAGGGGTGGAAGACTGTTTCTTTGAGTCTCTCTCTCTTTTTTTTTTTCAGAAACTTTTAAATTCTATTTTGATTAATTTTAACTTTTTTTTTTTTTTTTTTAGTTCAGGGTTACATGTGCAGGTTTTTTGCATAAGTAAAGTTGTGTCTCGGGGGTTAGTTGTACAGATTATTTTGTCACCTAGGTACTAAGCCTAGTACCCAATACTTAGTATTTCCTGCTCCTCTCCCTCCTCCCACTCTTTTCCCTCAAGTAGGCCCCAGTGTCTGTTGCTCCCCTTTTTGTGTCCATGAGTTCTCATCATTTAGCTCCCACTTATAAGTGTGAACATGCAGTATTTAGTTTTCTGTTCCTGTGTTACTTTTCTAAGGATAATGGCCTCCAGCTCCACTCATGTTCCTGTAAAAGACATTATCTCTTTCTTTTTTATGGCTACATAGTATTTCACGGTATATATGTACCACATTTTCTTTATCCAATCTGTCATTGATAGGCATATAGGTGATTCCAAGTCTTTGCTATTATGATTAGTGCTGCAATGAACATTCACATTCATGTGACTTTATGATAGAGTAATTTATATTCCTCTGGGTATATACCCGGTAATAGGATTGCTGGGTTGAAGGTTAGGTCTGTTTTTAGCTCTTTGAGGAATCACTGGACTGCTTTCTACAATGGTTGAACTAATTTACAGTCCCACCAACAGTGTATAAGTGTTCCCTTTTCTCTACAACCATTCTGGCTGGCATGAGATGGTTTCTTGTTGTGGTTTTGATTTGCATTTCTCCAACTATCAGTGATATTGAGCATTTTTTCATATGCTTGTTGGCTGCCTGTATGTTTTCTGTAGAAAAGTGTTTGTTCATGTCTCTTGTCTACTTTTTAATGGAGTTGGTTTATTTCTTGAAAATTTGTTTAAGTTTTTTATAGATGCTGGATATTAGACCTTGATTTTTGTCAGCTTTGTCAAAGATCAGATGGTTGTAGGTTTGGCCTTATATCTGTGCTCTCTATTCTGTCCCATTGGTCTATGTGTCTGTTTTTTTAAATTTTTTAAAATTATTTTTATTTTTTATCAGTACCATGCTGTTTTGGTTACTATGGCCCTGATGTGTAGTTTGAAGACAGGTAATGTGATGCCGCCACCTTTCTTCTTTTTGTTAAGATTGCCTTGGCTATTTTGGCCCCTTTTTTGTTCTATATAAATTTTAAAATAGTTTTTTAATAGTGCTGTGAAGAATGTCATTGGCAGTTGGATAGGAATAGAAATGAATCCGTAAATTACTTTGGGCAGTATGGCCATTTTGATTATATTGATTGTTCCAATCCATCAGCATGGGATGTTTTTCCATTCGCTTGTTTCTTTGAGCAGTGTTTTATAATTCTCATTGTAGAGATCTATCACCACCCTGGTTGGCTGTATTCTTAGGTATTTTATTTTTTGTGGCAATTGTGAATGGGATTGTGTTCCTGATTTGGCTCTCAGCTTGGCTGTTGGTGTATAGGGATGCCAGTGATTTCTGTATTTTGATTTTGTATCCTGAAACTTAGCTGAAGTTGATTATCAGAGAAGGAGCTTTTGGACTGAGACTTTGGGGTTTTCTAGATATAGAATCATGTCATCTGCAAACAGGGATAGTTTGATTTCCTCTCTTCCTGTGTGGATGCTCTTTATTTCTTTCCCTTGATTGATTGCTCTGACCAGGACTTCCAATACTGTGTTGAACAGGACTGGTGAGAGAGGGCATCCTTACCTTGTGCTGGTTTTCAAGGGGAATGCTTCCAGCTTTTGCCCATTCAGTATATTGTTGGCTGTGGGTTTGTAATAGATGTCTCTTATTATTTTGAGACATATTCCTTCAATACCTAGTTTATTGAGTTTTCAACATGAAGGGTGGTTGGTACATTTTATCAAAAGCCTTTTCTGCATCTATTGAGATAATAATGTGGGTTTTGTCTTTAGTCATATTTATGTGATGAATCACATTTTTTGATTTACATATGTTGAACCAATCTTGCATCCCAGGGATGAAGCCTATTTGATCATGATGGATTAGCTTTTTGATGTGCTGCTGGATTAGGTTTGCAAGTATTTTGTTGAGGATTTTTGCATCAGTGTTCATCAAGGATATTGACCTGAAGTTTTTATTGTTGTTGTGTCTTTGCCAGGTTTTGGTATCGGGATGATGCTGGCCTCATAGAATAAAATGGGAAGCAGTCCCTCCTCCTCAATTTTTTTTTTTTTTTTTTTTTTTTGACGTTTCAGTAGGAATGGTACTAGCTCTTCTTTGCATATCTGGTAGAATTCAGCTGTGAATCTATCCAGTCCTGGTCTTTTGTTTCCTAGTAGGCTATTCATTACTGATTCGATTTTGGAGCTCATTATTGGTCTGTTTAAGGAATCAATTTCTTCCTGGTTCAGTCTTGGGAGGGTGTATGTGTCCAGTAATTTATCCATCTCTTCTGGGTTTTCTAGTTTGTGTGCATAGAGCTGTTTGTAGTAGTTTCTGATGGTTATTTTATTTTGTAGGGTCAATGCTAACATCCCCCTTGTCATTTGTAATTGAGTTAATTTGGGTCTTCTCTCTCTTTTCTTCTTTGTTAGCCAGGTAGCAGCCTATCTATCTTATTAATGTTTTAAAAAAACCAACTCTTGGATTTGCTGATTTTTTGAATGTTTTTCATGTCTTGACTTTCTTCAATTCAATTCTGATTTTGGTTTTCCTTGCCTGCTGCTAGTTTTGGGGTTGATTTGGTCTTGTTTCTCTAATTCTTCAAGTTGTGATGTTAGGGTCTTACTTTGGGATCTTTCTTTTTGATGTGAGTGTTTAGTGCTATGAATTTCTCTTAACACTACCTTAGCTGTGTCCCAGAGATTCCAGTATGTTATTTCTTAATTCTCTTTAGTTTCAAAGAACTTCCTGATTTCTGCCTTGATTTTATTATTTACCCCAAAGTCATTCAGGAGCATGTTGTTTAATTCCCATGTAATTGTATGGTTTTGAGTAATTTTCTTAGTCTTGGCTTCTATTTTTATTGAGCTGTGATCTGAGGATGTTTTTGGTATAATTTTGGTTCTTTTGCATTTGCCGAGGATTGTTTTATGTCCAATTATGTGGTTGATTTTTAGAGAATGTGCTATATGATTATGAGAATAATACATATTCTACTGTTGATAGAGAGTTCTGTGGAGGTCTATCAGATCCATTTGGTCCAATGTTGAGTTCAGGTCCCGAATATCTTTGTACATTTTCTGCCTTGATGATCTGTCTAATACAGTCAGTGGACTGCTGAAGTCTCCCACTATTATTGTGTTGACATCTAAGTCTCTTTGTAGGTCTCTAAGAACTTTCTTTATGAAGCTGGGTGCTCCTGTGTTGGGTGCATATATATTTAGGATAGTTGGTCTTCTTGTTGAATTGAACCCTTTACCATTATGTAATTTTCTTGTCTTTTTTGGTCTTTGTTGGTTTAAAGTCTGTTTTGTCTGAAATTAGGATTGCAACCCCTGCTTTTTTTCTGATTTCCATTTGCTTGCCCTTTATTTTGAGCCTTTGGGTGTCAGTACATGTGAGATGGGTCTCTTGAAGACAGCATATAATTAATTGGGTCTTGCTTTTTTATCGAGCTTGCCACTCTGTGCCTCTTAAGTTGGGCATTTAGCCCATTTACATTCAAGGCTAGTATTGGTATGCATGAATTTGATGCTCTCATTGTGTTTTTATGCTGGCTTGTTTGTGTGGTGGCTTTATAGTGTCAGTGGTTTGTGAATTTAAGTGTATTTTTGTACTGGCTAGTAGCTGTCTTTCCTTTCTATAGTTAGTGCTCTTTTTAAGATCTCTTGTAAGTCAGGTCTGGTGGTAATGAACTCCTTCAACATTTGCTTATCTAAAAGGGATCTTATTTCTCTGTTGCTTAGGAAGCTTAGTCTGGTTAGATATGAAATTCTTGGCTGAATATATATATTTTTAAAAATGTTGAATATAGGCCCACAATCTCTTCTGGCTTGTAGGGGTTCAGCTGAGAGGTATGCTGTTAGGTTGATGGGGTTCCCTTTGTAGATGACCTGCCCTTTCTCTGTAGTTGCCTTTAACATTCTGTCTTTCATTTTGACCTTGGAAAAGCTGATGATTGTGTGTCTTGGGATGATCTTGTGTAGAATCTGGCAGGGATTCTCTTTATTTTCTGAATTTGACTATTGGCCTCTCTAGCAAGATTGGGGAAGTTTTCATGGATGGTATCCTAAATTGTTTTCCAAATTGTTACCTTTCTCCCCATCCATTTCAGAGATGCCAATGATTTGTAGATTTGGCTTTTTTCATAATCCCATATTTCTTGTAGGTTTTTTTCATTCCTTTTCATTCTTTTTTCTTCATTTTTGTCAACTGTCTGATTTCAGAGAGCTAGTCTTCCATTTCTGAGATCCTTTCCTCAGCTTGGTCTATTCTGCTATTAATACTTGGATTGCATTGTGAAATTCTTATAGTTTGTTTCTCAGCTCTCAGCTCTGTCAGCTCCATTAGGTCTTTTTTTAACCAGCAAGTTAATCTTTCAGCTTCTATATTATTTTATTGTGATTTTTAATTTCCTTGGATTGGGTTTTGCCATTGTGCTAAATCTTGATGATCTTCATTTGTATCCATAGTCTGAATTATATTTCTGTCATTTCAGTTAGCTCAGTTTTGTTAAGAACCCTTGTTGGAGAACTGGTGCAGTTGTTTGGAGGACATATGACCTTCTGGTCATTTGATTTATTGGAGTTCTTGCGTTGGTTCCTTCTCATGTCTCTGTGTGGGTGTTTCTTTAACTGCAGTGTAGATTGAGTACAGCAAAGAGACTTCTTCTTTGGAGGTTTTCACAGGGCCAAGGCCTTGTACAGGGTCTTTGTTTGTAGCTGACTTCTTGTCTTTGGTTTAATAGTGGGGCATGTTAGCAAAGTATTTTTGCTGTTGAAGTTTTGGGGTGTGAGCCATTTTTTATTTTAATGATTGTGTATTTCCTTTACACCTAAAACAAGCAGAAAACGAGTAAAGGTCTTTGAGTCTCTGAATCCATAACTTCAGCATTCATATTGCTTCCTTGGGTAAGTGGGGTTTTCACCCAGCCCTTAAGGGTGTTAGATTACTTTTCACGTGAAATTAGCCAGATTGGGTTTCTAAACATGATGTGAAACAATAATGACAAAAGTTATAATTAAACTAGTCTTCTTACCAAATAACCACATGTCTAATGTGTGTTGGAGGGTGTTAGGCAGGGGATCTGCAGCTAAGGAAGAGACAGACAGGCCCCATGGCCCCAAATCCAGGATAGTATTTGGTATTGGTTGATGGGTGAGAGCAAGAGAGGGAACATCTGTGCAGGATGTGGTATCAGCACCTGTACTACATCTTAGGAATTCCTTCTTCATTTTGCAGTATGCCCTGACAATTATTATATCCATCAGACTTACCCCCTTGGCCACTGGAACACTGAGACTGTCTTGGAATCTCTGCCTGACTTTCTCAGAGGTGCTGGTGAGGACATTAGGAGTCTGGAGCCCTAGAAAAACGTTCTGACTCTGCCACGAGCCAAACAGACCTGGACTAGGCATGTTACCTCTTTGTACCACTTGACTCCAACCCCTCATCTGTAAAACCAGCATGTTCAAGTGGTGTTTTCCACATCAGCCTTTTGCGTAAGCTGTTATTTGAAGAAAGGTTTTTGTTTGTTGGTTGGTTTTTTGTTTAACAAAAGGTTAAAACCACTGGTCTAGATAATTGCAAAGTTTGCTTTCCTTTTCTGTGCTTTTCCTACTTTTTAAAAACCTCATCCTCCTTGGTTTCTTGATCCCCCTTTCTGCACTCCTGAGTCTGGGAACACTGAGACCAACTAAAAGGAAACTTGGCAAATGAGGAATACCTTTGGGTGTGCCAGGCTGCTCCCAGTGGTTTGCATTTATAAAAATTTAAATACTACCAACCTCTAAGACTTAGATATTATTGTTCCTGTTTTACAAATGAGGAACCTGAGGCTCAGAGAAGGTGCAGAATGGCACAGGCAGACCTGAATTAGAATCCTGGTTCCCACTTACTGGCTGTTGGGACTTAGAAAAGTCATGAGTTTTCTCATATGAAATGGGGGCTGCAGGGTTGTTGGGGGAGAAACGATAAGAAAGTGCATCAAGTGTCAAGCACTCCATCATGGCAGCTCCTGATAATAATACAGAATAGAGTTGTATCTAACACGACTTTTTCTTGCAAGTGACCGAAAATCCAACTTAAGTTGGATTAAGCAAAAAAGGGGAATTCTTATTGAGCTGAAAAGTCTTCAGGGATGGAGAACTGAAGTTTCCATCCCACTGAGTCCATGGAAGCCGCACCCCTGGCGCGCTCCAGAAGCGTCAGTGTCCTCCGGGCGACCACAGGCCCGCTGCAGCTCCCACACTGGCGCCCCTGGATTGCTCTCCCCACTCTCAGCCGCACGCTCCGCTCCTTTCACCCCCGAATTTTGCGGCCTCAGAAGGACATGAACCATCTGCTGGCTGAAGTCGCTTGGGACAAAACCCGCGACAGGTTTTGGCAGCTGGACACACTCGCTCCCACAGGAGGGAAGGGCCTGCGGAGAAGTGTGGGGTCTGCCTCCCCCTGGCGGCCTGGCTGACGTTTACTTCTGTTTCCACGCTGCCCAGCAATGTTCCAAGTGGAACTTTTGGAAGGTAAGACTGAGCATAAATGCCGTTTACTAATTCCAGAAAAAAAAAAAAAAAAAAGAAAAAACGCTCGCTCTTATGTTTAGCAGAAGGTTTTCCCAGCCTAACCAGCACTTTGGTGGGTTGTATTTAAGCCTTAATTGCGTCAGCGCTATTGCCTGCAGGTGCTGGCATTACCCTAGGCAGGAAGTTTCAGGACAGTGTCTCTGAAAACTCCAGGCACTTGGATGAAGCAACCTTTCCACATTAAGTATGTAGCATAATCTACCAGGTCTCCTGTGACATATTATTCATGGAAAAGGAGCAAGTTTCTGCAAAACAGGGCTTTCAATGGGCCTGTTTCAGAAGAAAATGTTGGAAGAGCTGATTTGTAGCGTTATTTGTTGTTGACTTTGCAAAAACTGAAACTGACCCCGTTGAAGGTATTTATGGGTATGAACAATAAATAATGAAAAGGATCAAAATAGGAATGTTTCATTCAGTTTAACCTGACCCATGCAGTGCACTTCAGGCCCTAGACTCTGGTTTGAACTCTGCAATTACTACCGTTCCTTGGGTTTGTTTGCTTAATTGCTCAGGCTTTCAGACTGATCAGAGTTCTGTGAGTACAGTAGGTGCTCCATAAATGCTTATTCTGGGTACTGCCATTGATGCCTGTGGCAGTGACTGCAGATGAGCAGGCTCCGGCAGCAGCGAGGCGTGGCTTGGAAGGCCTGGCTGTAGCATCTATCCCTGCTCCATCTGCCACACTAGCTGTGTGACTTTTGGGAAGTTATGAAACTCTACTGAACTCTCTATGGCTAAAATAAGAGTAGTAGTAACAGCATCTCCCTCGTGGGGTTGGAGTGAGGAGTGAGTGAACTAACCTGTGTAAAGAACTTCATGTGGTGCCTCGTATATGTGTAAACTACTCATTGCACAGGGGACTAGTATCCAGAATATACAAGGAACTCAAACATCTCAAGAGCAAAAAACCAATGCAAGTAAAAAAAAAGGGCAAATGATCTGAATGGGCATTTCTTAAAAGAAGACATAAAAATGGCCAAAAATGTATGAAAACATGCTCAGCATCACTAATCCTCAGGAAAATGCAAATCTAAACCACAATGAGTTATTATCTCACCCCAGATGGGATGGCTATTATCAAAAAGACAAAAAATAATACATACTGGTGAAGATGCTGAAAAAAGGGAACTTTTCTACACAGTTGGTGGGAAAAATAATGAATATCCTATCGTTTGCAGCAACATGGATGGAACTAGAGGACAGTATGTTAAGTAAGCCAGGAACAGAAAGGTAAACAGTGAGTGTTCTCACTCATAACGTTGCAGTAGGTAGTTAGTAAGGTATGAGTAGGGCAGAAGGAGGCTTCCCCTTACCACTGCCCCAAACACAAAATGGGAGTATTGCCAACCATCAAGTGATGGTCAGGTGGTTGTTAACTGTCTTTCTAAAGTAATAATTGGTCACAGCTGGCATCAGGGACAAGCAGTCTCCCAATAGATCGAAAACAACTGAAACAGCAGCTTCCCAATACGATCTCAGGAGTTGGGTGAGTGGGGAGAAGGAACACAAGACCCTGGAAGCATGCCAATGTATAAAACCCCCAAGTCCAAAGGCCAAGTCACCCACTTGGCACCCAAGTGTGCTTTCCTCCTTTTTTTCCTGCTCTAAAGCTTTTAAATAAACTTTCACTACTGCTCTAAAAACTTGCCACAATCTTGCTTTCTGCCTCATGCCCCTCAGTCAAATTCTTTCTTCTGAGGAAGCAAGAATTGAGGTTGCTACAGACCCATATGGATTTGCTACTGGTATCAATATGTGGCCGCTAAAAAAACTGATCTCGAAGTAAAAATTAGAACAGAGAATGCTAGAGGCCTGGAAGGGTGGGGAAAGGGGGAATAGGGAGAGATTTATTAAAGGCTACAAAATTACAGCTAGATAGCAGGAATATGTTGTAGTGTTCTATGCCACTGTAGGATGAATATGGCTAACAATAATATATTGTATAGTTTCAAGCAACTAGAAAGAAGATATTGAATGTTTCCAACACAAATGAGTGATAAACATTTGAGATGATTGACAGATATACTAACTACCCCTCTTCGATCTCTATACATTATATGTATTGAAATATCTCTATGTACCCCATGAACATGTGCAATTATTATTTGTCAATAAGATTTTGTAAAATCTTGATCTCATAGAATTAGACAGTAGAATAGTGGTTACCAGAGGGTGAGGAGAGTAGTCAGGGAGAGGAGAATGGAGAGAGGTTGGTCCATGAGTACAAATTTCGAGTTAGATAGAAAGTTAAGTTCTAGTGTTCTATTACACACTAGGGTGACTATAGCTAATAATTATGCATTATATAGTTCAAGATAACTAGAAGAGAGAATTTTGAATCTTCTCATCACAAAGACAGAAAAAAATGTTAGAAGTGAGGGGTATGCTAATCACCCGATTTGATCCTTATACAATGTATCCATGCATTGAAACATCCACACGGCTAATATCAGGAATCTCAAAGAACCAAACAAATATTACGAGAAAAAAAAAAACAACAACACTCAAAAAGTGGGGAAAGGATATGACAGACATTCTCAAAAGAAGATATTCATACAGCCAACAGACACATGAAAAAATGCTCTATCATCGGCCATCAGGAAGAATGCAAATCAAACCACAATGAGATACCATCACACAGTTAGAATGGCCATCATTAAGAAGTCAGGAAAACGGTGTTGGAGGCGATGTGAGAAATAGGAACACTTTTACCTGTTGGTGGATTGTAAATCGTTAACATTATGTGAAAACAGTATGGTCGATTCCTCAAGTGATTTTTTATGTTTTTTGTATGTACATATGTCTCCGCTATTCCCACTGGTTATTATCTATATAGGTAATAAATTATATTCAAAGTCATGTATCGTTATTCGGTTTATTGCATGGCACAGTATTTCACGCAATTAGCAAAGTACTTGGAATAACCAAAACTTTGTTTGTGTGTATGATTTAGAAAATTGTGGTTTCATATTGGTTATACTATGCAGCCATAAAAAAGGATTGAGATTTTGTTTTTGTTGGGACATGGATGCGCTGTGAACCATCTATCTTAGCCAAAACTATCACAAAGGAAGAGAAACAAAAACACCCGCTGTTCTCACTCTAGGTGGGAACTGAACAATGGATCCACTTGGACTCGGGAAGCGGGAACATCACGCACTGGGGCCTATCATGGGGACGTGGGGGAGGGGGCGAGCTGATTGCACTTGGGAGTTATCATGATATAATGCATGAATTGATGGGTGCTTGACCGAGTTGATGGGTGCAGCACACCCAACATTGGCACATGTAGTACATATGTAGACAAACCTGCAAGTTATGACATGTACCCTGAATTAAGCTATATAAAAAAAAAAATAAATAAAATAAATAAAAAAAAAGAAAACATCACACTGTACCCCATAAATATATATAATTACTATGTGTCAGTTATAAATAAATTAGAACTTCAGAAAGGAGTACAGTGTCAGGCATACAGCCATTAATCAATATATCATAGCATTACTGCTATTATTATTCTTTCCTCCCAGTAGCAAATTGCAGTGCAGTGATTGAAAGTAATCATTTGAGGCCGGACACAGTGGCTCATGTCTGTAATCCCCACACTTTGAGAGGTCAGGGTGAGCAGATCCCTTGAGGTCAGGAGTTTGAGACCAGCTTGGCCAACATGGTGAAACCCCGTCTCTCTGAAAAATACAAAAAATTAGTCAGGCACAGCTGTAATCCCAGCTACTTAGGGAGCTGAAGCAGGAGAATGGCTTGAACCCCGGAGGCAGAGGTTGCAGTGAGCCAAGATTGCACACCACTACACTCCAGCCTAGACAACAGAGCAAGACTCTGTCTAAAAAAAAAGTAATCACTTGAGACCCAGATATCTGAGTTGGAACCTGGCTCTCCCAGTGTCCGTTGATATAACTATGAGCAAGCAAGTTTCAGTGTCCTGATATATAGAATGGTAATGGGAATAACAGAGAAAAATCTGGCGATTTTGGTATGGTATGGGCAATTCATAGTGCTGCTTGTGCCTGGCACAGATCGACAAAGCAACAATAAATGGTGGCCAGTAGTATAATAAAGATTCTAAAAGAGTATGTTTAGACTAGCCACCAATGCTTAATTGTCCCCTGAAGTAATAATGTCTTTATCTGATTTCACCTTTCCATATATTTGCTGATTGGAAGGTTGAGTCCTAGAGGATTTCCAGAGTGTCAGAACTCAGTGACACCTTCCCACATGAAGGTCGAGGGCAGTCTGCAGCCCTTGGTGGGACATTGATTGCTGATATCAGTCCTTCTACTTAGAGCAGTTCTTGTGCAGTCTTTGATGCAATTTCGGAAGAATTGCCTCTGTTCAATGGTGATTACTGCTGATTGTGGCCTGGGTAGGTAGAAACGCTACTTAGAGGGACCTAATGCAGCAGGCTTAGCTCCCAGAGTTATTTGTTATTGGAACTTGGTTTTCAAAGTAGGTTAAATGAAACTGAAAAACATTTGGAATAATCCATCACTGGTCATGGACAGAGAAGGGTTCTAGAAGGGACTGGGCTGGAGAACCCCACAGGCTTGCGGTGAGTTATGAGTTGGTGCTCCCCTACCTACAGATTCTTTAAAAACAATGTCCCTACAACTTACTGAACTGGAATGTCAGCTCGGTGGATTCCTTCTTCTCTGGCCACTCAGGGGACTGAGGGTTGGTTGGATTCAGAAAAGGGCTTTAAAAATTCAGGGAATTACCTTTTCTTACTGTGCTCTAACACCAAGAACCAGAGGACCTATTCTTTTACAAACGTCAAATAACCTTAGAAAAGGAGGGGCCTCCTTTTCTACAGAAATGACATTCTTTTCTTTTCCAAGGGGCCTGGGGCTCCCCAAGTTTGTGGCACACGCTGCCTTCAGTAGCTCATCAAGGTCTTTGTGTTAAAATCCACAATATTTAGCAAGGCAGTCTCCCCTCCCCCTGTCATCTGGCCCAGTCTAGTTTCCTCTCTCACCCGTCCCCCAGTTCTTCTCACCTGCTTATTTGGGTCTAACCAGGTGCCTTAGTCAGCTTGGGCTGCCATCACAAAATACCACACACTTGGGGGTTTAATTTTCATTGTTTTGGAGGCTGGAAGTCCAAGATCAAGGTGTCAGCAGATGCAGTGTCTGGTGAAATCTTTCCCCGTGACTTTTAGATGGCCTGACTCCTCACTGCACCCTCACATGGCATCTCCTCTGCTTCTGCGAGAAGGGAAAGGGACTGTGTGTGTGTGTGTGTGTGTGTGTGTGTGTAGAGATGGGTCTCATCTTTTTCTTACTGAGGCATGAGTCCCATCATGGCCTCTGATGGCCCAACTCCTCACTGCACCCTAACATGGCATTTCCGCTGCTTTCCTCATGGCCTCTGATGCCACATGAGGACACAGTAATAAGGGGTCACCAGATGCAGGTCCCTTGACTGGGGGCCTCGCAGCTGCCAGAACTGTGAGATGATCCATTTTTGTCCTTTATAGATTGCCCAACCTGTGACATTTTGTTACAGCGACACAAACAGACTGAGACATATGGAGAGGCTTCTTTTCCCAACCCTGTAGTGACTCCTTCTTTGCTAAATGCAGTGAGCATTTTTCAGTCCTCATCTTTGTGAAAGGACATTTTGCTGGAGTGGAGACTAGAGCTCGGGTATTGCTGATGATCAGAGTTGGCGTGTCTCCCCAGTTGATTTACAGTTGGGGGTTGGATACTGTTTTAAACCTGGGAGGAGCCTCCTAACCATCTTGACACAACCACTGATGTGACTACACTAGAGATAGACTCTTTCCACTTAATTCTATCACTCTTGCTTTACTTCATGAGAATGAAAATATATGATTGCACCATGAATTCATTTGGGGAAAGTTTGATACTATGCTTTTATTTTATTTTATTTTATTTTATTTTATTTTATTTTATTTTATTTTATTTTTTTGAGAGAGAGTCTCGCTATGTCACCCTGGTTGGAATGCACTGGCATGATTTTGGTTCACTGCAACCTCTGCCTCCCGGGTTCAAGTGATACTCTGGCCTCAGCCTCCCTAGTAGCTGGGACTACAGGTACCCACCACCATGCCTGGCTAATTTTTGTATTTTTAATAGAGATGGGGTTTCACCTCGAACTCCTCACCTCGTGATCCACCAGTCTTGGCCTCCCAAAGTGCTGGGATTACAGAGTTGAGCCACTGCGCCCGGCCCTATGTTTTATTTTAGTTTTAAAAATATTTATTTATTTATTTAGGCCTCACCTACTGGAATGGGAAGGATTGATATTTTATTCATTTTATTTAGTATTTATTTATTTTTTTTCTTTTCTGAGACAGCCTTGCTCTGCCACCCAGGCTGGAGTGCAGGGGCACATTTGTGGCTCACTGCAACCTCCACCTCCCAGGTTCAAGTGATTCTAGTGCCTCAGCCTACTGAATAGCTGGGATGACCAGCATGTGCTTCTACACCCAGATAATTTTTGTATTTTTTGTAGAGACAGGGTTTTGCCATGTTGCCCAGGCTTGTCTCAAACTCCTGGCCTCAGGTGATCCATCTGCTTGGCCTCCCCAAATGCTGGGATTTTAGGCATGAGCCACCGCCCCCTCCTGGAAGGACTGATATCTTATAATTTATAATTACAGAAAACATGTGAGTTCACTAGGAATAAAAATATTTTGAAGACAATAAAAGATTTTCACTTATGTTGTAATTTCGACATAGTTTGGTATAGGATGTGGAGATTTTAACATTTATACCTAGCTTGTTCATAAACTAAGACATGAATGGGTTGTGTCTATTAGCTGCACACCTGAGTAGCCACACAACCTTGGGAAGGCCTCAGCACCCTCCTTGTACAGCAGGAATGAGAACAGCACTGCCTGCTGGGAAGCTTGAGGGAGGCTATGGATGGCAGCACTTGGCAGAGGGTCTGGTCATGGAAGGTACCAGCAACTGTGAGCTACTTTTATGATTTTATTTTATCCAAAAGGGAATAAAATAAGAGAGGAGGGAACAAGACTAATCAGGAGTGATGAAGATCTGGGGGTGAGGGAAGGAGTAAGCAGAAATGAAGGCAGCGTGGAGCAGCTGAGGGGGGAGAGGCTTTCACCAGTTCCCAGCATCTATTGACATTCCACTCTCAAATATTTTTGTAAGACTCTTTATTCAAGGTAATGTTTGAACCCTGCTGAGGCAGTGGCATGGGTCTCTGAGAGAATAATTAACTTAATTTGACTATCTGGTTTGTGGATGCGTTTACTCTCATGTAAGTCAACAACATTCTGGGATTGGGACACACTTTCTGGGCACTGCTGGCCAGTCCCAAAATGGAACATAAGGAAGTGGTTCTTCTACTTCTTTTATTTCTGAAATCAGGTAAGACATAGTTTTTTTTTGTATAATAATTATTTTTTCTACCACAGTGTAGTAAAAATACATATGCCATGGCTTTATGTAAAATTTGTTTTATTTAATTTTTGATTCATGAAACTCCCAGTGCAAAATCTTGTGTAAGATTGAAAAATTCTTAAAAAAATAAGTTTAGTTTCCCCGTGAAGACTGTCAGGATGCTGGAATGAATGGGCAGATAAAATAATGGGTGATTTTTCTAATCTAAAAGAGTGTACCTATGTGATGGACAGTCTAGTTGGAAAAAAAAAAAAAGCCATTGTAGCTCACTATGCAAAGGATGGCCAAGCACTTCACCTGGTTCTCAGTTTTATTAATTTATATCACCTCTGTTCAGGTGCCATGCTCCCCTCATTTGCAAGTTGAAACAGTGAAATAGCTCTTTGAATATATTTGGTTCTTTGACCTGTTTATGGAGTGGAACCCAGCATTTCTGTCTTTGTTATGGCCTGAGGAAGGCTTTCCATTGGTGTACATTTGCTTCATATTGTAGCAGGACAAGACGCAGACAAAACCTCTCAGACACCGAGTTGTAGACGAAGGGCTTTATTCAGCTGGGAGCATCAGCAAGCTACTGCCTTAAAATCTGAGCTCTCTGAGTGCACAATTTCTGTCCCTTTTAAGGACTCACAACACTAAAGATTTTACATGAAAGGGTCGTGATTGATTTGAGCAAGCAGGGGGTAGGTGACAGGGGCTGCATGCACTGGTGGTCAGAGTGAAACAGAACAGGGCAGGGAGTTTCACAATGTTCTTCTATACAGTGTCTGCAATCTATGAATAACGTTGGTTTCTAATTATGAGTTGATTTTTAACTAGTGGGTTTAGGCCAGGCAGGCCCAGGCCTGGTTTTGGGCCTGGCGCTGGGCTGCCTGTCTTTGGTTTTACTTCCTTGTTTTTTCTTAAAAGAGGTACTGAGTATAAAACAATACGAAACAATATGAGAGAGTCTCTCTCTTTCCTCGTTTCCCCCCTTTGAGACTCTCACTTTTTGTTAGTGGGAGTTCTCACTCTTATTTTTGCTACTTATGTCTTTTGTGCAATAGATAGTGATTTATATAGTACACTTGTGCTGAAGCATTTTGGTGAACTAAGGTAGCAATGAAGCTTTTTATCATTTGAAGAAGTACAGGTAGCAAACAAGAGGGAAGTAAGCAGGTTCTTATTACTATTATAACTTTTATTATAAGAGTTTTAAATCCTCTTAGTGCTGGGAACTAATTTTCAAACATGGTTCCTGGGTTAAGTCCGAGCCACAGTTGCACAGGTACATGTGCCAGTTTTGTTATATTTTTAACTATGTCTTTAGCTACTTGCCTTTGATTATCTATGTGTAGACAGTAATTAGTAAGGTTAAAGTTCTTATAGACTTTTCTTTCAGCTGCTAGTAAGTAGTCGACAGCCAATCTATTTTGATAGATAGCATATCTTACCTGAGTTTCTTGCTGGGACAGAATAGTCAAGGCTTGACCAGTTTTATTATTAGAAATTATTAGTAATAATTGCTATTATTCTAATATTCTAATTATTATTATAATATTATTAGTAATAATTTCTAAAACAGCTTATAACTGTATGATTCAGTTGCGCATGTAGATGGGGGTCTGACATCCCCATGAGCCATCTTGTGCCTAAGTGGTGGGTCCATAGTATTGTATGATTCTTTCAGGGGGCCATTCATTATCTTTCTAATTATCTATGGCTACGCTTCGTTTCTGGCGGTAGGCATAGACTGGGAAGTCCAGAAGTTCCCCTGTTTTTATGGGCAGTAAGAAGAAAGATGGTTTAATAGTGCCAATAACACAACCACCTGTCCACTGGTCAGACAGCTTAGCGTAGGCTCTATGTCTACATGTCCAGTATGACCCAGTGGGGGCCGTCTAGTCCTGGTGGAATTCTGGGTGGGCCCAGACAGTCTGCAACCTTGGAAATTTACTGAATGGATTTCTTTCTGTATAATTGGAACTCTACCATGTAACTGTTCTTGCGGTACTATTCAGCTTTTGCCCAAGATAACTAAGCTGCCCTACAGGATGAGTGAATCCTTTTCCTTCTCTAGCTATGCAATACTGTCTAATAATTCAGACTTTTAGAACCCAAAAATTGTCAGGGTGGTTCTTTTGGGCCGGGAATTCATCAGGAACTGGGTGTGTAGGAACTAATTCTCAGGCTTCCCATGGCCATTGATCTGTTATGGTTCCTCCGCAAACATAACTTGAAGTGACTTTTAGAGACTGGGCTACATGTTTGGCTAATTGCAAAAGCAAACTTTTAGTTTTTCCTGGAATCTCAGGTACTGGCACATTTAGTTCATCATAGAAAGTCTGAAATACTGGTTCTCCTTTTATTAGGACGCTTATGCTAGGATCTAGTCCTTTTTCACCAATGTCTAATGTTATGTATTTTTTTTTTATTTCATTTAGGGTCTGAGGGGTTTGTGATGACCAATTCTAAAGGGTTGCAGCTCCCACTCGTGCAGGAGGGGCTGACTGTTCCTTTTTGGAACCAAACAGGATCTTTTTTATTTTTATTTTTTCAAGTAGCCCAAATGACACAAGACCAGTATTGACACATCTCACATAAATATGATTCTTGACAGATATACTTATTTTCTGCTGTGTAACTTTTTTCCCAATTTAGAGAACCGCATCCCATCCCATGCTGTTTACTATTAATAGCAGCACAGGCATCAAATTTTAAGGTTACATTTTTGGGGACCCCTCTTTTTTTGCTCTAGCTATTACTTTACTTGTGTCACTTAGAAAAGGACCAGTCCTTAATTTTATTTTAAAAACTGTGATCATGGGAGGTTCAGAGGGGTCATAGCACACATCGGGCTGGTCACTTCCTGGATTACATATTTTGTACTGGGTGTCATTATACAAACAAGTTTCTTTTAGAGTCCTGGTACGCTTATGATAACCATAACATAATGGGACTGTAGCAATCTTTTGTCCTACCTCAGTGACTTGATGTATATACTGGGAACAGCCCTCAGTCTGAGGAAGGTCAGTTGAAGTCCTTACCATACAAGTCCAAATTTTAAGGAAAATGAGTCCTGCAATGAGTTTCCTCATGCTTCGGCTGTGTGTGGACCAGTCAGCTTCCGGGTGTGACTGGAGCAGAGCTTGTCATCTTTTTCAGAGTCACTTTGCAGATGGGTTGGCGAAGCTGCTCCCATCCACGTACAGCTCCCAGTCTACTGATGTTTAAGGATGGTCTTGGAGGTTGTGCCCACTAGAATAAACTGAGTCCAATACTTTTACACAGTTGTGTTTTAACTGGGCTCTCTGATACCAGGAGCAAGGTGGCAGGATTTAGAGTGTTGCCAACTTCAATGGTTATGCGGGGATTTTCACAGAGCAAGCTTTGGTATCTAGTTAGTCTAGCATGTATTAGCGAATGGTGTCCTTTGGTATTTATTAAAGTCACCACAGCATGGGGGGACTTTATGTTTAGGTTTTGCCTAAGAGTTACCTTATCTGCTTCTTGTGCTAATGGGGCCATTGCTGCCAGGGCCCTTGGACATGGGGGCCAGCCTTTGGAAACCCCATCTAGTTGTTTTGAGAGATAGGCCACTGGCCTTGGCCAGGGCCCTACAGTCTGAGTTAAAACTCCAACTGCCATTTTTTTTTTTGACACACAGAGTGTAAAGAGTTTTGTCAGGTCAGATAGCCTCAGGGCAGGGGCCTAAATGAGTTTTTCTTTTTAACTCATGAAAAGCTCATTGCTGTTGGTTGTAATAGATGTAGTTTATTTAATCTACATTTTTATTGACTGTCATCTACCAAAATATTGACTTAAATCCTATAACTATTTGATTTCAAGCTTTAAATTGATCTGATATTCCTTGCAGGGCTCCAATTGCATTTAAATAGATGTGAGAGTTGAAAGACCTATAAGGGACTTCTCTCGCTTTACGATGTCGTCATCGTCGTCGTCCTTCTCCTCCTCCTCCTCCTCCTCCTCCTCTTCTTCTTTTCTTCTTCTTCTTCTTTCTTCTTTCTTCTTTCTTCTTTCTTCTTCTTCTTCTTCTTCTTCTTCTTCTTCT
>NW_016804646.1:6278215-6288701 GCF_001698545.2 Rhinopithecus bieti
TCTCGGCCTCCCAAAGTGCTGGGATTACAGGCTTGAGCCACCGCGCCCGGCCGAAAAAGTTTCTTTTACAGCCATGCTTAGTGAGAAGTGGAGAAACATCTTCTGTTCACAAATTGCTAAGTGTTTTACACATGCAAATATGCACACACACATTCATACACCACAGTGAGGAAGAAATTCTCACAGCATTAATAAAATACATTTACTTCAGTAGCAACATACATCTACATTTTGCCTATAATATAAAAGTATTTTTTTCCTATTTTCCTATTACAAGATTTGTTTAATATTTCTTCACCAACAAACCCTATTAAAACCTCCATTGCCATATCAGCCCTGGAGGTGAATCAGAGAAACGAAAGTGTTGTGGAAAAATTATCAGATTAAAAAGAGAAAAAATTGATTCTGTTTTCGGATATTTCCTAGTGACATGAGCTGGGGAGGGATGTGCTATGCTGTGATGTGCTATGAAGCATAATAACACAACACAGTTACGGGTAACTTGGTTAAAGGGGGAAATAAATGGAAGTTTCCTGTTTTGGAATATCATTTGTAGCCTGCTGTGCTACATTCAAAAACACTCTTCAGAATGTTTAACTTAACTCTCTGTAGGAAACACGTTTTGAATTTGTTGTGAGTTTTGAAGTCACACTGTGAGCTATAGAATTTACCAAAGCACAACTCTTCCTGGAAAAGAGAGTTCAAATAAGAAGACAGTGCAGGGTGAAGACATGGATATGGGCCCAAAATATCTATTTCTTGATGATCTTTTGATATATCTCTCAAGTGCTTTTTTGTGGATTAGGTTTAGAATGCATCAGCCAATGCCTGATCAGTAATCCAGTTTTCCAGCCTAGAGCATCTTAAATTGAGGAAGGACAGAGGCACAGACGTGGGGAGCAGGTGGACTTTGGCTGAGGACTTTGCATGAATCAATGAGGGTACATCCCCCTCCCTGTCCTCCCCTTGTGCTCTGTGTACCCTCAGGAGGTCAGGATGGGCCTTTCTGAGAATGAGAATCTGTTCATCTGCCTTCCTACTGGATACTTGTCATTGGCATACAAACACACGCTCTCTGCAGTGTGTCATCTTTCAGAACTTCCCCCTGACCCCGTATTCCCTAGAAGTCTCGCTGCCTTCAGAGCCAGGCTTGTCTCCTGCTGCCACCCCCACTGCTCTCCTAGTCACTCTTTAACCCACTCCATCTGCATGTGGCCCCCACCACACCCCTCAAAGTGGTCAAGGTTGTCCTGTTGCCTAATTCCATGGAAGCTTGGCTATCTTCATTTTATTAGCCTCTTTTGGCCTCTCACCCTGTGGAAATCACTAGCATTCTATACCAGAGATGGAGCTGGCATCTCCAGGCTTGGAAGAGGGCCACTGAAACTCGGCCAGGTGTCCTGAGGAGCCTCAGGACAGGGGACATTCTGTAGCCTTGCAATGGGAGCACAGCTGAGCCCTCCTTGGCCACCCTCTGCCATGATCAGGCAGAAAGCAGCTTTTGAACAGATTTATTGCCTTAGATTTGATCTCAAAGAAAAATCATGCACAGTATTGGTCCCAGGTTCTGCTTCTTTACAGTTTCCTCTGAAATCCAGATGCCTGTCAACACCTTGGAAAAACTGAATTCTCCCCAACTAATAGTGGTGTGTCACTGTGGTAAGCCTAGTACAAAAATGGCTGCCTTTATGGAGGAGCTTCTTACCCTCCATTTTTTTTTTTTTTTTTTTTTTTTTTTTTTTTTTTTTCAAAAAAATGAAAAAAAATTTTTTTTTTTTTTTTTTTGCTTAATTTTGCCCAAGATGAGAACATAATTTAGTTCACTTTTATTCCCAACATCATCCATGCACCAACATTTTTGTAACTAAAGGAGGGACCATTCAGAGGATGCTTATCAACTGTCAAAGTGACAGTGTTACAACCAAAGCATATATTGTAAGAAATCAAGCAATGGCCTCCAAGGTTCATTTCTACACAGGGATTAACAGATCAGCATCAATCTTGGTGCCACTGATGGTGTCTTACTTTTTTATCATGACATGGCAATCAAGAGCAAACATACGATTTATTCTTATTTAAGGTTTATGGTTAGAGTAGGCAGATAACTAGATATGAGCAGGAGGTGGAAGCCCCTGAGAAAGTGGAGGTCTGGAAAATCTGAAACCCCAGAGATTACCCAAGTCCTGCATGCTAGATATGAGCGGAGGAGGGGGAATACGTAGGCAGAAAGGAATGCCCCTTAAGACGCCCAGCAGTCCCTCATTGTGCAGTTAACTTTTCAGAATGCTGCTAGATACATACTGATAGGGAAGGAAGAGGGCAAAGGAAAAATTCCTAAGGGATACACAGTTGCAGTTAATATAGATCTGAGTGCTATACAACCTTCTTTGGGTGATGGCAAGAAGCAATGCAGCCATTAGGTAGAATTCATATCAAACACCTGCATCACAGGTGTTAAAGAAGACAAGAAACATTGTACTTCTTGTATTCTGAATAATGACTTGCAATATTGTTTTTAGTATCACTGCAAACCTCTATAAATATGATTTTAAAAAGTATTTCTTTAGGTTGGAATTACTTCTATGCATTGACTTGTCTTCCTGGGTTTCATTAGCCATATCTGTTGTGCTTTTTTCCTTACCACTGTTCATCTCAAACTCTTGAGATTAAAGTGCAGGCTCAGGAGGGAGCGAAGAGCTTCAGGACTCTCACGGACCTCCAGCACAGTGTACCTGCCTTATGGAAAAGTGGCCACACTGTTTTCTGCTCTGGTCCCTGCCCCTGCTACTCCTCACTGGGCAGAGCACAGCCCCCCTGGCCCTGCCTGAACATTTTAGTCAGTGTTGGCTCTGTGCTTCTCTGGGAGGAAATCCCAGAGACAACCTGCAGCCCCTCTGCCATTGCAGCTGCAGCAGTACTGCCCTTAATGCCCTTGGGCTTGAGAAAGAAAAAGGGGACCTGGCCACTTCCCTGACACCTCCAGCACACAGCAGGGGTTAATTCCAGTTTCTTTTTCTTGTGAGCTTTCACCTGCTACTCTTCACCAGGCAGGGCTCCTGGCTTGGGCCCACAGTGCAGATACCTCACACTCAGCTGAACATTTCCACTGGCTGCACTCTGTGTTTTTGTGGGGTGGAGCTCCCAGAGGTGACCGAAAGTCCTTCTGCCACTGCCACTGCAGTTGTAGTGCCCTTTGCTGTACTTGGACTAGGGAAGGAAAAATGATCCTGAGTGCTTTACTCACACCCCAGTGTGCCCCAGTCACCCTATGGAAAAGAGGCCAGTGTGTCATCCCTGCAAGCACCCTGAGGCCCCTGATCCTGCTGCCCCCAAGCTATGGAGTGAACAGGAAGCCTGAGCTTGCCCCAGGTCTGTGGTACACAAGGGAAGAGTGCTAAGCTGAGATCTGCAGCCAGCACTCAAGTGGGAGAGAAGCAATTATGAAGAAATACAGAGGAGCCATGTGGCTGAGCAAGACCCTACTTATTGGTTATTACATGTAAGACCCATCTGTTAGTTTGCAGCCCAAACTTCAATATCAAAAATACTTTGCTAATATATGCCCCTGTAAAATCATGAACAAGAATTCAGTCACAAATAAAGATCTTGTACACCACCTTGGCCCTCTGAAAATATTGAGAAGTGAAGTCAACTGACAATACTCAAATTATATCACAGTTAAAGGAGCATCAGTACAGAAAGAACCAGCACAAGAATTCTAGCAACTGTAAAAGTCAAACTGTTTCCTTATCTCCAAATGATCACACTAGTTCTCCAGCAATGGTTCCTAACCAGAAGGAAATGACTGAAATCACAGACATGGAATTCAGAATCTGGATGGCAATAAAGAGCATTGAGATTCGGGAGAGAATCGAAACCTCTTTCAAGGAATCTAAGGAATGCAGTAAAATGGATTGAAGAGATGAAAGACAACCCATTTGAAAAAAGAACGAAGCCTCTCTGGTAGAGCTACAGAATTCACTATTGAATGTCATCAGGATCAGAAGTATTAACAGCAAAACAAGTAGCTGAAGAAAGAATATCAGAGCTTGAATACCATTTCTTCAAATTTACCTAATCAGACAAAAATAAAGAAAAAAGGATTTTAAAAAATGAATAAAGCCTCTGAGAAATATGGGGTTATGTAAAGAGACCAAATCTGTGACTCATTGGGTACCCCTGAAAGGGAGAGAGAGTGAGCAACTTGGGAAATATATTTGAGGATCTTATCCATGAAAATTTCTCCAATCTCACTAGAGAGTTTGACATACAAACTCAGGAAATTCAAAGAACCTCAATGATGTGGTATAAAGGACAACCATCCTCAAGATACATATTTGAGGATATTAGTTTTGTTTATGTGATAGTTAATAACATCAACTTGATTGGATTGAAGGATACAAAGTATTGATCCTTTGTGTGTCTGTGAGGGTGTTGCCAAAGGAGATTAACATCTGAGTCAGTGGGCAGGGAAGGCAGACCCACCCTTAATCTGGCTGGGCATCATCTAATCAGCTGCTAGTGCAGCCAGAATATAGAGCTGGTAGAAAAATGTAAAAAGGCTAGACTGGCTTAGCCTCCCAGCCTACATCCTTCTCCTGTGCTGGATGCTTCCTGCCCTTGAAGCATAGATATAGACATAGATATAATGTATCTATATCTAATATAGATATAGATATAATGTATCTATATCTGATATAGATATAGATATAATGTATCTATATCTGATATAGATATAGATATATCTCCTATTAGTTCTGTCCCTCTAGAGAACCCCGACTAATACAGATTTTCATACCAGGAGTGGTTCTAGAGGAACAGAATATTAAGGATGGAGTTCTTTCATTTGTTTCGGGACTTCTGGTGTTGGCTGATTAATATGATTAGACCAAAAAATGCTAAGGACTCTACTTCTAATAGTATGGAGAACACTGATAGTACTTGGCCTGAACTGTTTAGAGAGTTTTGCAAAATAAATGCATGTGACACTACTGATTCATCTCTTATGAGAGGCAAGGAGTTTAGTTACTCTATACATAATACCTTTGACTATATGTGGAGAACCAAGGAACATAATGAAGTTGGTTGGTTGCTCCTAAGTTCACTGGAGAAAGTGATGAAAGAAAATCATGATCTCACGGAATCTTGTCTCCCGACTTCAGAAGCAGACACTGAGCCACAAATCTGCTAAGATTGCCCTGAATGAGAGTCTTAACTTCTGTAGAGAAAGAGTTGAAATTGTGGAGAAAGAGAGACAAGCTGTTATCATGCGAGTAGCTGACCTGCAACAAGAGGTGCATGCACAGCCTTGCCAGGTGTTTACTATTAAAGTGAGGGCATTGACTGGAACAAAATGGGACCCTGGAACTTGAAGTGGGGTTGTGTGGCAGGACCCTAATGAAGCTGAGGACACAGAGTTTGTGAATTCTGATGAAACTTTTTTGCCAGAAGAAAGAGTTTCCCCATTCCCAGTAGTGGTAACATCCTCTCCCTGACCTGTGCTGCCATTAGCCTTTCCACCTTTGTCTGAGGATATAAACCCTGCACTGCCTGAGGCAACAGTGATGGCCTCCCTGAGGCAGTTGCCAGGCAAGATCATGTTGATTCTCCTCAGGAGGCACCCCTAATGCCCCTGAATGCTTCTAGACCTATAACTAGACTAAAGTCCTTGTGGGCCCCAGAGGTGAGGTTCAGAGTGTGATCCATGAGGAGGTGCATTACACTCTAAAATAACTGCTTAAGTTTTCTAATTTATATTAGCAGAAATCTGGAGAATAGGCATGGGAATGGATATTAAGGGTATGGGATCATGGTGGAAGGGACATAGAGTTGGATCAAGCTGAATTTATTGATTTGGCCCTACTAAGTAGGGATTCTGCATTTAATGTTGCAGCTCAGGGACTTAGAAAAAGTTCTGATAGGCCTGGAAGCAGTGGCTCATGCCTGTAATCCCAGCACTTTGGGAGGCGGGGGAGGGCAGATTACAGGGTCAGGAGATTGAGACGATCCTGGCTAAAATGGTGAAACCCTGTCTCTGCTAAAAATACAAAAATTAGCTGGGTGTGGTGATGTGTAACTATAATCTCAGCTACTTGGGAGGGAGGCTGAGGCAGGGGAATTGCTTGAACCTGTGAGGCAGAGATTGCAGTGAGCCAAGTTTGCCCCACTGCACTCCAGCCTGGTAACAGAGCAAGACTCCATCTCCCCCCCCAAAAAATAGGTTAAAATAGTTAGCTGAAATACGGATTATACGGATTAAAAGATGGTCCAATGTGAGTGAGCTGGAAATGCCTGATCTCCCTTGGTTTAATGTAGAGGAAGTGATCCAAAGGCTTAGGGAGATTAGGATGGTGGAGTGGATTAGTTACTTTAGACCTACACATCCCAGCTGGGAGGGTCCAGAAGATATACCCTTGGCCAATGCTTTGTGAAATAGATTTGTAAGAGCAGCACCTGTGTTTTTGAAGAGCCCGGTAATTGCTCTTCTCTGTATGTCAGATCTAACAGTAGGAACCACAGTCACTCAACTACAAAGTTTAAATATAATGGGAATAATTGGATCCTGAGGTGGCAGGGGCCAAGTGTCGGCACTGAACCGTCAAAGGCAAGGTGGGCATAGCTACCATAATGGACAGCAGAGGCAAAGCGGCAATCAGAATAGTCTGACTCATATAGAGCTCTGGCATTGGCTTATTAATCACAGTGTTCCTAGAAGTGAAATTGACAGGAAACCTACTGCATTCCTACTTGATTTATATAAACAGAAAACTGCCAGGTAGAATGGACAAAAGACTAATCTGAATTATAAAAACAGAGAATCAGTTTCCAGACTTGAACCTGTTACTGGTCCAGAACCCACTGAATGAAGGTGGGTCTGGATCCCCTTGAGGAAGGACCCCACTAGGCTACTGACAATTTATGCTGTTAATCTTTCTCCCATCCTTCCCCAAGGAGACTTCTGGCCTTTTACCTGGGTAACTGTGCACTGGGGAAAGGGAACTGATGAGACATTTCAGAAAGTACTGGACACTGGCTCTGCTGACATTGATTCCAGGGTATCCAAAACGTTATTGTGGTCCCCCAGTTAAAGCAGGGGCTTGTGAAGGTCAGGTAATTAATGGAGTTTTAGCTCATGTCTGACTTACAGTGGTTCCAGTGGGTCCCTGTACTTATCCTGTGGTCATTTTCCCAGTGCCAAAATGCATAATTTGCATAGACGTACTTATCAGCTGGCAGAAATGCCACATTGGCTCTCTGACTGGTAGGGTGAGGGCTGTTATGGTGGGAAAGGCCAAATGGAAGCCATTAGAGCTGTCTCTACCTAGAAAAATAAAAAATCAAAAACAATGTCCTATCCCTGGAGGGACTGAAGTAATTAGTGTCACCATCAAGGACTTGAAAGACGCAGGGGTGGTGATTACCACCACATCCCTGTTCAACTCTCCCATTTGACCTGTGCAGAGGACAGATGGATCTTGGAAAATGATGATGGGTTATTTTAAGCTTAACCAAGTGGCGACTACAGTTGCAGCTGCTGTACCAGGTGTGGTTTCATTGGTTGAGTAAATTAACACATCTCCTGGTGCCTGGTATGCAGCCATTGGTTTGGCAAATGGCTTTTTCTCCATTCCTGTCCATAAGACCCACCAGAAGCAATTTGCCTTCAGCTGACAAGGCCAGCAATATACCTTTACCATCCTACTTCAGGAGTATATTAACTCTCCCGCTCTGTGTCATAATCTTATTTGGAGAGACCTTGCTGGCTTTTCACTTCCACAAGATATAACACTGGTACATTACATTCATGACATTATGATGATTGGATAGAGTGAGCGAGAAGTAGCAAATGCAGTGGACTTATTGGTGACACATTTGTATGCCAGAGGATGGGAAATAAATCCAACTAAAATTTAGGGACATTCTACCTCAGTAAAATTTCTAGGATTCCAGTGGCATAAGACTTATGGAGATATTCCTTCTAAGGTGAAACATAAGTTGCTGCATTTGGCCCCTGTTACAACCAAGAAAGAGGCACAATGCCTAATGGGCCTATTTGGATTTTGGAGGCAACACATTCCTCATTTGGGTGTGTTACTCTGTCCTGTTTATCAAGTGACCTGAAAGGCTGCCAGATTTAAGTGCAGTCTAGAACAAAAGAAGGCTCTGCAACAGGTCCAGGCTGCTTTGCAAGCTGCTCTGCCACTTGGGTCACATGACCCCTCAGATCCATTGGTGCTTGAGGTGTCAGTGGCAGATAGGGATGCTGTTTGGAGTCTTTGGCAGGCCCCCATAGGTGAATCACAGTGGAGACTTCTAAGATTTTGAAACAAGGCCCTGCCACTTCTGCAGATAACTACTCTCCTTTTGAGAGACAGCTCTTGGTCTGTTATTCGGCTTTGGTGGAAACTGAAATTTAACTATGGGTCATAAAGTCACCATGCTACCTGAACTGCCTATCATGAACTGGGTGCTTTCTGACCCATCTAGCCATAAGGTGGGTCGGCACAGTGGCATTTCATCATCAAATTGAAGTGATATATATGTGACAGGGCTTGAGCAGGTCCCGAAGGCACAAGTACGTTATATAAGGAAGTGGCTCAAATGCCCATGTTCTCCACTCGTGCCACCCTGCCTTCCCCGCCCCCGCCCCCCAGCCTGCACCAATGGCCTCATGGGGAGTTCCCTATGATCAGTTGACAGAGGCAAGGAAGACTAAGGACTGGTTTACAGATGGTTCTGCACGATATGCAGGCACCACCCGAAAGTGGACAGCTGCAGTACTACATCCCCTTTCTAAGTGCATGTGTATACTTGTGCTAAGAAAATGTCTTAATTTTATTTCTTTTGTTTTTCCTTTATCATGTGACCTTAGATTTATGGACTTCACATCAGCATTTAAGCATTTAAGTGTTGTTCATATCAGCATTTAAGTATTGTTAACCTTATGTAATAACATTTGGTTTGGGGATTGGTGCGTTTCTGGTTGTATGAGGGTAGTTGTATTATGTTAGGTGTAGTTATGACCTTATTATTATCTTTATTTGAAGATTATGTATGATTTCAGGATGTGTGTATGGGTTCAAGTTGTCAAGGAGTGGACTTGTGATGGTTAATACTGTCAACTTGACTGGACTGAAGGATGCAAAGTATTAATCTCGGGTATGTCTGTGAGGGTGTGACCAAAGGAGATTAACATTTGAGTCAGTGGGCTGGGAAGGCAGACCCACCCTTAATCTGAGTGCAAACCATCTAATCAACTGCCAGTGTGGCCAGATTGTAAAGCAAGCAGAAAAATGTGAAAAGGCTAGACTGAATTAGCTTCCCAACTTACATCTTTCTCCTGTGCTGAATGCTTCCTGCTCTTGAACATCGGACTTCAAGTTCTTCAGCGTTGGGAGCTGGAGTGACTTTCTTGTTTCTCAGCTTGCAGAGGGCCTGTTGTGGAACCTTGTGATCCGCTGAGTTAATACTACTTAATAAGCTCCCCTTTATGTATATATATATATATTCTATTAGTTCTGTCCTTCTAGAGAACCCTGAATAATACAGCTTATGTCATTAATCTCATTTATTGATTTGTGTACATTGAACCAACCTGACATCCCAAAAATAAAACATACTTGATTGTGGTGAATTAGCTTTTTGATGTACTCTTGGATTCAATTGCTAGTATTCTATCGAGAATTTTTGCATCTGTGTTCATCAAGGATATTGGCTTGAAGTTTTCTTTTTTTGTTGTTCCATATCAGAATGATGATGACCTCATAGAATGAGTTAGTCTCTCCTCTTTGATCTTTTGGAATTGTTTCAGTAGGCTTGATATCAGCTCTTCTTTATATGACTGGTATAATTTGGCTAGGAATCTCTCCGGTCCAGAGGTTTTTCTGGTGTAGGTTTTTTAGTACTGATTCAACTTCAGAACTCATTATTGAGTTCTAAAACTCACTTTCTTGTACTCTTCAAAAGACTGTGTCTTCTTCTGTTGTTGGGTGGGGTGTTCTCTCAAGGTCATAAGGTGAAGTTGGTTGCTGGTGTTCTTCTGTATCCTTACTCCTTGTCTTTCTCTTTTTTTTATTGACTACTGAGGATTAATGGTGATGTGTCCAACTTTAACTCTAGATTAGTCTATTTCTCTTTTAGATTGTAACTCTGTTTTATATATTTTGAAACTCTGTTGTTAGGCACATGTGTATTTTGGATTGTTAGGTCTTCTTGATGAAATGACCCCTTTATCATTATGTAATGTCTCTTTTTATCTCTGGAAGCATTCCTTGTTCTGAAGTCTATTTGTACTGACATGAATACAGCCTCCACATCTCTATTTTCACTAGTATTTGTATATCTTTTACTCATCTTTTAAATTGAGATGTTCAGACTATTTGCATTAACGTAATTGTTAATAGGGCTGAATTTAAATCTACCATCAAGTTGGTTATTTCTCTTTGTCCCATTTAAACTTTGTTCCTTTTTTCATATTTTCTGCCTT
>NW_016804646.1:6289839-6295500 GCF_001698545.2 Rhinopithecus bieti
TTTTTTTTTTTTTTTTTTTTGTCAGGAACTCTTTTTTTTGTATCTGTGTTGGTTTGGATAAGTTCTAGTAAACTATATTCAAATTTATGGATTATTTTGTTAATTGTGTCTAGTTGGCTCCTCAGTGCATTCAGAGAATTCTTCATCTCTGATATTATAAATCTCTTCCTAGCACTTTCATGTTAGTCTTTTCTATAGTTTCCATCTCTTTGCTGAAATTCTTCACCTATCCATGGATATTTTCCACCTTTACCACAATATTCTTTAACATATTAACACAGGTATCAGACAAACCCAAACTGATAGTTTCCAGATGGTGTCTTTTCTGCCTGTCTTGATTGCTTTATTATTTAACAGTGGCTTATCTTCCCTCTTGAGTTTTTGGTGTATCTTGTAATTATTTAATCAACCACTGGGTATCATAAATAGAAGAAGAGTAGAGATTGCAGTAAATATTATTTATGCTTTGAAATGGGCACCCATCTTCTCTTGAAAATATGTTTTGTGGTCAATTGAGTCAATCTAGTCACTAGTTGAACTGAATTTGGCATTTGTACTTGTTGCTTTTATCTTAAATGCACCACAGGTTTAAATTCCTCCAGTGATGGGCTGCTGCTATCTTTTGCTTAGAGTGGGGCCTGGGGTGTGGAAGAATTTTCTCAGTGTTCCTATCTATTCTTAGATTTTAGCAGTCACTGCATCCCTGCACTACAGATCGGGTATCTTCATGCACATAATCTAATCCCATTGAAACCGCTGTTTTTTGTTAATGAGTGCTCAATTTTTGGTGGAAATAAACAAATGCTGTCTCTCCTGGAGCCACTTCAGTCTTAGTCAAGTTTTGCACACCTAGGCTTTGAAGGGAATGCATTCTTAGTGTTCTTGTGCCTTATTCGGATGGAACTTGAACCTGTGGTAGGTTTGGAGAGAAAGAGTAGCAGATGTCTGCTATGTTGCAATGCAGGATGCTGGGCACAAGAAAATTTCCTGTCTCTCCTCTAAGGAAATAAGATTTGATCATCTACCTGTCCCTGAAAAGTGAAGGGCTTTGCCTGCAATTCTAGATGCAGAACCATTTTCTCCCCCATTGCCCAGAAGCTTAAGGCTTTGGCTTTTCTGAGTAATGGTCTAGGGAATCGTGCAAGGTTTTCATATTTGACCCTGACAGGCAATCACCACCTACAGCTTGCAGTGCCAAATGTACCTCCCTCTGGTCTTTCCTGTCCTGTGTTCCTCATGAACATTAAGAAGAGTTTTCTAAAAAAGAGCTTGCACGTGAACATAGTTTCTGGTGAGAAGAATTCTGATATGTTAACTTCCTCTAAACTTTTAAATAAAATATTTCTAAGAATTAAATAAAGTTCTAGACTGCTATGAATCTATTCCTTGGGCTTTTTGCACATCTGTCTGCCTGCTAATCAAGAAAAGAGAATGGTCATAATTCTCAGAGACTTTTTCCTGTTTGTGTCATAAATGAATTCACATGTTTTTCTGTTCTAAGAACTATTCAGCTTGATTTCTTCTGTTTTAATTTTAGCACTACCTGAGCAAAGCCATGTGGTCCAGGATTGCTACCATGGTGATGGACAGAGTTATCAAGGCACATCCTCCACCACTGTCACTGGAAGGACCTGCCAAGCTTGGTCATCTATGGAACCACATCAGCATAATAGAACCACAGAAAACTACCCAAATGCGTATGTCATTAATCTTACAGTAAGCAAAACAAGGTCCAGGTAAAATTTATCTTAGAAAAGGTGTACATCAAGCTAACTTCTTACACCTAAATTTTTCTCACATACAGAATGCATGGCAAAATGTGTGAGGAAAATTACTTTAAGCAAAGAGTCTGACAGAAGAGAAATGTTAAGCTGACTCTGTTTCCTAAGAGTTTGATAAAATCAGGAGAATATCTGGAGGTGGTGAGGTCAGAATACTGGAAAATCAGAATGTTTAGACAGAGTCAGCTTCAACAACACTCACTAAAGGTCAATGTGATCTTTACCCCTTGAAATTCTATCATTCTAATATCCAATTCCTGAAGTGAAGGTTGTGTTGGCCTTTTCTGTCTTGGCTCACAAGGAAATTATATGTGCATTTCTATGGAGAAGCGATATTTTTCTACATCTGGGTCTATTCCAATGGGTAGAAACACCCTGGGTCCTGAGCAGCAGTGGTCTGAAGGAATATGAGTTGCCAGGAAGAGAAAAGCAAAGACAAGAAGGCAGATGAAAGTAAGCAATGAGACAGATGCGAAAAACTAAAAAGTGCAGAAAGATAGATAGAAGCTGGGGTCTGACCACACCATGGTCAGTCTTTCACACATAAGTGACTACCAAAGAAGAAAAAATGATTTCCACATGTTGGACAATAGACAGTAGAGGACCAAGAATATTGTGTGAGAGAGAACAATGAGATCAACTCAACAGATGTACTACTGGTTTTCTTCCTGGATACCCTTCCTGCACCAAAGAGCAAGAGATGGAGCCCAAAAGAACTGTAGCCATTTTGCTGGACAGAGGAGAGACATTATAGTTTGGGATTATTCAGGTGGCTAGGATTTTCTAGGCCTGCTAAGAATGAAAACAGATTTGTGAAGGAAAGGAGTTCTAGGAATATGCATGGAAGTCTCCTCAAGTCGTTGGCTAAACATGAAGCTGCATATACAAAGAAAATAGGTCCACAAGAAAGTAGGGCAAAGAACATCTACGAAAGAATAGCAACTACAATGGAACAGTGAGCTCAATAAACATGACAGAGCTCAAATAACAATAAGGGATGTTGGAATTCGGACCAGACAGAGCAAAGAGACTTCACTGAACATCTTTGGCATTCAGTAGAGACCCAGGAAAAGTCATACTTTGGGAGTAGAATTAGTATATTCTTACAGTAAAGGTGGCTCCAGAAAAACAATAGCAAAGGTGAAAAGCAAGTCACCAGGTATCAGAATGATGTCCAAGTCAATGAATTGCTTGTGAGAGGAAAACAGCCATCAGAGGTAAACGTCAAAGCCAATTGGCTCAGTTATGCAGTATCCACAATGTGAGGCCTAAATATAAAACTTGAGTACACGTAGAAACCTTTTAGTGTGACCCAGGAGCAGGAGAAAAATCAGTCAATACAAATAAACCCAGAAGAGAGAGAAATGATTAGAATGGCATAAAAATTTGACATATCACTATATAGTAACTGAGTTCTAGGATTTAAGAAAACATGAATATGGAGTGAAACAGATACCTTATCCAGAGAGAGAAACAGTATAAAGAACCAAATCAAAAAAACAAACAAACAAAAAAAACACTAAGAGATATGTCTTAAATGAAAAAATTACTGGATGGCCTCCCCATTGAGATAGACATTTCAGAAGAAAAAAGTAAATGAAAAATAATTGTATAGAACCTACAGGACCAGGTACACACACACACACAAACACACACGCATACACACACACTTGAACATGTATAAGCTTACAAACACACACACACATCCACAAATGCTGAAAAATGAAATCAACCGAGCCACACAGAAGTGAAGGAAAACATAAAAAGATTTCCTACATGTGGGAAGCAAGTCACAGAAAGGGGGAAGGAGATTGGAACAGAAATATACACCAAAAGCAAGAATGGGTGAACATTTTCCAAATGTAAAGAACATTAAAAAATCACAGACTCGAGAAGCTCAATGGATCAGAAAAATAATTTCTAAAATGTAAATTATAAGATGCCACTGGGTATAAGGAAGTTCAACTGTCAGAGGGCAAAGACATAATACACAGAAAAATCTCATAAGGAACAGGAAAAACAAAAATCTGTGTCTTGCTAGAGGAACAGTGATACAAATGACTAGTGTGGCCACATCAGAAACACTGCAATCCAGGAACAAGATAATAACGTTAAAATAATAAACATAAGAAAAAAGAGCTCAACTGAGAAGACTACATCCAGAAATAAAATGCCTTAAAGATCATGCATGTTGGATAAATGCATATTGCGCACTCCCCTAAACAAAGAACACAGAAACTGTAAGAATTCGAAATCAGCAGTCTTATGTGACGAGAGGTGACCTGAAGGAATTAGGTAGAAGAATAGTAAAACAATAGAATTTTCTGCAGCCCACCAAATGAAGAACCTAGAAATACGTAAATATACAGGAAAATGCTGAATGTGTTCTTGATCAAATTTCTATAACTTTTTAAATGAGAGTTGACTACTCGAAGCAAAATTATACAAATATATTTAACTTTACCATGTGTAGAAGTAAAAATTTGAACAGGTAACAAATCATGTAGGGAATAATGGGAAGTGTGCCACTGTAAGTTTCTTTCTTCATGCACGAGGCTATGTAATATTAATAAAAGGTTACTGTGTGGGTTCAAAGGGATATGGCAAATCCTAGAGCAATCACAAAGTTTGGAACTCTGAGATGTCTGATATAATAAGAATATTCCACGCATTCCAAAGAGGAAAGCCAAGGAAGAAAAAGAAGTCTTTCAAGAGCTCGGGCTCTTATACATTCAGTTGCTGATTGAACCAGCTTCCTGGAATGGAGTGTCTGGGTTTGAGACTAGGACACAACTATAGAGTCTCTAGAGAGAGAGTATTGGATCCCCATGTCCCGTAACACATTTCCCATTTGTTCAGGAAGCCACAGGTCATGAATGTGAGGATACTGAGAGGTTGGAGCAACGTACTCGGTAGGCATAAGGAAGAGCGAATGCTTCAAGATCCCCGCAGCCCAAACTCCTCCCCTGTTTTGCCCCCTTCTTCATTGTTTCCTGCTCCTGCGTAGCTGTCTGACCTCTTCAGATCTCTTAGTCTTCCCTGCCATGGTCTTCAGATCTCTTCAGATCATGGTCTTCAGATCTTCTTCAGATCTCTTACTCTTCCCTGCCTTTAAGCAATGGGTCCAACTGTTCTTTGAACTCATCACCTTTCTCTCAGTCCCGGAGTGACTGCTGCCACCAGAGGATAGATGAAGAGCACGAGAGAATGTCCTGCCCAGGAACTCATTCTAGAGATACTGCATCCTACCTAGGAGCAAGTTTTCCAGGGCAGCTTTGAGAAGTGTTGCAGAGATAAACCTGCATGACCCATGTGATGTGGGAATGACAGACATACTATTTGCAAAATATATTTTCATATGAAACATAGAGCGTTTTCACTAAGTTTTGAGTACCTAGTGTGTGAAGGTTGACCTGGAAAGGCGATGCTTCTGGATGCCATGTGTCCTCTGAAGAATTACATTTTAGTTGCAACTCCCAGATTAGAAAGTGAAGTCCTACCGAGAGAGATAGGTACAACTAGACAGATACAGATACTTTAAGTATGTGAATAAACAGTGGCACAATACAGACGTCAAAATCCATGACAGTTATTCCAGAGAGACGGATTGGGCAGAAGGCAGAAGGAGAAAAGTCTGATCATGTTTTGGCCACGTGTATGCATTATCTCAGCGTCTCTAAGAAGCGTCTGCTACTTGAGATTTAAGAAAATCGTAATAATCTATTAAGTATGAGAAATGTGCTCATCAAGAGAGAGGATTAGTGATTGAGAGCCATCTGTGCTTGCGGCAATCATATGGTACTTTAAAGGGGTATATTAGGAAGGCACCAGTAATGACCTTGTTGCAGCACAAAGGAGAGGGTGTGGGGTGCCCCTGCAT
>NW_016804647.1:0-9193 GCF_001698545.2 Rhinopithecus bieti
TGCACGTTATGCACATGTACCCTAGAACTTAAAGCATAATAAAAAAATTAATAAATATAATTTAGAAACATAAAAAAAAATAAAATAAAAATAAAAACAACAAAAAAAAAGATACATTATCAGGCTAGATAGGAAAAATTTTATTGGTTGAAAACACTCCTTCCCGGATTGGCTTAACGTAATTCAAGGATATCTGAAACTGGTTTTGCTGTGCTAATAGGATGCTCTTCTGCTGCTTTACCTCAGTAAACTATATGGTGGTGCCAGAACTGACTTTTATGGAGTATTGAGAAAAGAATTCAAAGACATAGGTGAGAACAGATAAAACAGATTACAATCTAAGGAATGCTCTACCTGATTGCTTCCTGGAAGTGACCAGAAGACATTTACTACCTTAAGGTGATAAGGGATTCATTGATAGGGATTCATAAGACAAAGTTTCTGGCACCTTTAAGAAACTCTGATGACTATCTTCTGTATGTTAGTATTGACAATAGAGATACCCTATTAAAACTGCACACCCCAATGTCACATAGGATTATGGAGTTCCCAAACAGCCAAAGCTAGGTAGTGATTTGAACCAAAAAAGGCAAGACAGAAGTAAGTACCAGTGCAGGCAGCAATGCTGGAGAAGCAATCATGGTATCTTGATCTGCATGGTTCTGAAATTTTTGCTAATAGATAATAATGTTTCCAGGGATAAGATAAATTGAGTAGTTTGAGTATTATGTTACTTGAAATTACTGTGTTGTAACCAGGACCAATTGAAGTCTGGTGAGCCAAAGGCTAAAATCAGCTGCCACATTGGAAGAATTATAATTTCTTGCCCGGTTTCCATGTTCTCAGAATTAGAACTCATGAATTAAAGGAGAGTCCAACAGCTTTTCAGAAAAAAAAAAAAAAAAAAAGACTTTTCTTACGAATTGCGCATAGATGAGCAATATTCCCCAAATTCTTCTCCATATGTATTTGTCATTTTCAAAAAAATACATGTAATAGAGAAAAGAGAACACTTAGATTTCTTGAGGGCTCTTGAATACAGAGTCTGAGCTGACATTGAAACCAGATATGCACAATGCCTTCCCCATTGGAATGAAATGGAGACAAGATGATAATGAAGTTTGGGCCCACTTTTGTCTCATAATTGGCCCAATATTATTACCTGACCCTCAATGTATAATTAAAATGGCTATACATGGAAACTGACAGAGTCCTCACTATGGGATTGGGTTCAACATATGTACATTTCTGTTTTTCACGTTAGCTTTCACCATAGAGAAGCATTCAACAACAAGGTAGCTAGGACAACTTGAGAAGTATGTCTATGGGCAGGTGGTGTAAGGAAAAAATTGGTTCCAAATAGGAAAGGAAATGAAAAATCTTTTGCACTAAATCATGCCCTTCATATCAAATAAAATACCTTGATATGTTGACAAAGGATGACTGATGAGTTCTGCTGGGGTCACTATCTAAGACTGTCAATCAGCTAATACTCATCAACTATCAGTAAAATTGGAGTTTCTGTACTCTATTGACCCTTTTCCAAATATAGTGGTTTGTTTGTATCATTGATGTTTCCATGATAGCAAATTTGCTAAGCCTGAGAAACATGAGAAAAATTATAGATTGTATTTATGTCTCCTCTTCTATTCTCAAAATCAATCTTTAGTTTTGGGATTCTTATTTTTACAGTGCTTTTAACCAGAATAACGAATGTGTATTTTCACATATTTGAGCTATACACTAAGACATGCAGGGATTCCAATTGAATGCCTACTATGTATTAGATAATGTGCTAGGCTTCAGTGAACAGCGTGAAGGTGCCAAACTTTGGAGTTGTAACATAGAATATGTGACCAGTGCCAGAAGTCAGACTAAAAATAATATATATATAGAGAGAGAGAAAGTAAAGAATATCTAGAGTTGTTGATATGACAAAGTTATGATTTTAGGTCATTAAGTCAGGGTAGGCCTTATTTGCAAGATCATATTTGAGTGAATGTTGAAAGGAGTTATGAGATTACCTTTGTAAGGGCAGAAGAAATAGCTTGTAAAAAAGATTCTGAGGCAGAATCATGTCTGATATACTTGAGCAACAACAAGGAAGGCAAGAGATCAAAGGAGAGAATAATAGGACCTGAGTGAAGGTATAATAATGGGGTGCTAATGTAAAAAAAAAAAGTTTAGTGGTTAAATTTGTTTTGAGGGATCTGCTATTTTATGTTCTCAAAGATTTATAATTTTATTAGAGACTTAAGAATTCCTGCAGTAAGAAATACATTTGACATTTTAAAACACAATTTTTACCCAAAGTTGCCTGACCCAATTCTGGGCATTTTTCTCTCCCTATATTACCTTATGAAATTTCCCTGTCTTTCTCTGCCTCTCCATACTCCCCTCCACCCCCACATCTCACTGTTCTCTAAAGATCGTCTGGCCTGAGTCTTATTTCTAAGTCATTCTGGGTGATGAAGAGGTGAAATGTGTGAAGAGAAGTGACACACCAGAAGTAAAGAAGGAAACCGGAAGCAATTGGCTTGAGATATCTTCAGTACCTCAGCCTCTTCTTGAATTTTTGTCTAGTGCAGTAGATGTTGAGAGAGTCTAGATCACTCATAGAAAGTTTCCTTGCTCATAGGAGGCTCACTATTCCTTGTGAATGAATGAGAAACTCCCACAGATCTTTGTGAACTTGTAGGTTAACTTCATTCTCACTCGACCAAAGTGTCTTAGAGCAGCTAATGCTCACGTGAGTTTTGAAGGCTCTCAAAAAATAAGGTAGAAAATAAAATATGGAAAATATTTTAAGAACAAAGGAAAGCATATGTTTGCATTGGGGCTCTGAGGGCTTTTATTATTATTATTTATATTCTGTTAGAAAAGTAAGACATTATTTTAGCAATATGTACACCAATGCAAATTGTTTGTCTACTATTAAATGATGCAATCTCAAGCCATTACCATATGGGGATAGATAACAAGGTGAGGAATGGGATTAACTATAGAAGGAATAACAGGGGCATCACGAGGCTGATCAAAACCCCATACGTAAGGGGATGTTGACATTTTTGGAACATTCACGGGAAGGGGTCGTAAGGGAAACTAGCCTGTGCCTGCCTGCAGGCGTAGTTAGGAGTTCCTCCAAGATCATAGCCAGTTGGAGAAGCGGCATCCAAGCCAAGTTGCTGGAATGTATTTCAAGACTCAAAATACTAATATTAGTTCATAAATTGCAAGCTCTTTTGTCCAGATAAGGCAAAGGATCCCACAAAAGAGGATAATGTGAAATTAGTTTTATCAGACATTTCCAATTGTGGCTATGCCATTACAAACACATAGGTGCCTTCAAATATATGTTTTATGTTCAGGAATAAGTATATGCATTTATTTAGGCTTCTATGAGATTTTTTTAAAGCTCTCCAGGTGATTCTTTTATTCATCAAGTGATGAAAACTATGGGGCTAGAGAGGAACATCAGGACCCTATCTGATAAGACGTATGGAACTCAGAGATTTTGGACACAAGCTCTAGAGAAGCCTTGAAGAGCTGCGATGGATAAATTATTCTTATTCCGTTGTGAAGTTTAGATTTTAGTCTACATTCAAGGGTATTCAGGAGACATAATGAAGGTTGTAAATTAGGCTTCTCTAGCAGTGGAAATGCAGAAAAGGAAGAAATGTGAGAAGTAACTAACAACCAGGATACATTTACCCAGGAACCCTAGAGCTTGGCAATATGGTTAGTAAGCAATCCTTAATTCAGAGTATATAGCAATAGTTGCTGCACATGTAATTATTAAGAAAATGTCCTAAAATCTTACAGCTCATGTAAAAAAATTTCATAGTTTCTCTCAAATTTTACAGTAATCTGATTTTTTTATATTACCAAGTTGTCACACTTAAAGAACTATTTATGAAAAAATAAATCAGTCATGCTAAAGGAAAGTGAAAAAAGAGGAAAATATTTTCTTCCATCTATAAAAAGCATGGCAAAATTGTATAAAGGGAAATCAAAGACTGAAATTTTAAAATGTATAGTAAAATCATATCATAGAGTTGTGTAAAAAGGTTAATTAAATAATTATTCTACCTTCTGGATTTGGCAGAAGAAACATTACTTTTTTTTTTTGTATTTGCCAACTTTTTAAGTATTGTATTTGTGATTGCTTTCATCTTTCTAAATAAGCATCTACTTTTATAACTAATTGTATTTATTAATCTTTCTGAAAAAAGAGCTTCTAAAAATAGTATAAGTCTGGGCCTAGCAAGACTGGGATACATCCCTACTTGGCGGGGAGAATCCACGGGGCAGACTGACTGGTGATGTATGGAGGCATGAGTCAAATTTCATCAGTTTGTTGATCCAAAATGATGATTCAGCTGATAATACATGTGTCTATTTAGACACTCGGTGGCCAATTTTAAACTAATTAAAATGAAGTTAGTTAAACACACAAATCCCAGAAAAACAAAGAGAGTAGGCAGAGCCTATTGGATAATTGCAATACAGTCTGCTAAAAGTTTCAATACGTAATTTGCTTTGTTCTGGTCATGGCTTTACCCACAGACCCTGACATGTCCTGACATTCCAGACTCTTCCAAAAGGTCGATCTCAGAGTAATTCAACCAAAGTCTTGTCTTTTAAATCTGTATTTTGCCAGAGGAAACCCAAAGGGTAATTTTTATTGGATTTCACATTTTAGAATTACTGATAATATATAATTAAAAAAAAAAAAACATTAAAGGCTGTGAGAAGCATTCTATACCTCTGGAGATTTTTTTCTGACTCTTTTCTTTTTCATAAATTTAAAGAAAGAAACTCTTCTCCACTACTACATTAACAGATGCAAATACTCAATTTACTTAACTCACTTTTAATTTTCTCTTCTTTTGGTAATTTATTCATTGTGTGAGAAACCTAATCACTGAAAGCATTAGGCATGAAAGTTGGTTGTCTTAAGTTCTGCATATTATGAATAAGGCATAGCAGGGCTGTTAATGGCTATAGCTAGGAATAGCCATTTTGAAATTAACTAATTAAAGATTTCATTTGCACTTCTCTAGAAATGAGTGTTTCCACTTTAGGTAATTATATATCTCTGACTTGGAAATTAATGTGGAAAAACTAGATGGTTAACCCAAATTTGAACAATTAAAGCTATCTACATATGAGATAGAAATGATAATATAACAGATATAATCAGAAATGGTTATGAATTAAAAATCATCATACTGAATGTTCTGTACTCAACCAGATATAAGCTATTTCCCTATAATGCTGTTATGCCATGTAATACTAAATAGTAGTAGTAGTAAAGAGTAATAGTGCATTGTTAGCTAAATTGTTACCAAAAAACAAAGTTAGCATCAAATGTTTAATCTCTAAAATCTTAAAAGATTTTAGAAATTCAAGAATATAAGTCTCATAGACCTTGTAAGTTTCTTCTTTTTTTAGATAAACAGGCACTTGCTGAGATTTGACTTTGTGCTTAGACGATCAGATGGTCATTTTAGCTGGAAGAAATTTGTGAATGATGATGTTTAAGAATCATATCTGAATGAGGTGCTGAAAGTCTGGAGTACATCATATTATACTATAGTTATTATATGTTAAGAAAGAGGAATGATACAAGGGTACAGTTTTACCCCAATAATGTTATTTTAAGTCTATTTCATCTTATATTAAGAGTTTTATCAATTTTTATTTCTATGTTCTTAGCAGTATCACCTATTAGTAAAATATATTTGGAATGTATTTTTTATTAGAAAACCATTTTTATTTTAATTTTCTACTGTAACTTTAATTATATGTGCATTAAATATTTGAATTTATATAAAACATGTTATATATATATGCTTTCTTTTATCCAAACTTTCCAATAGATTTTCTCCTCCTCTTCCTCCTTCTCCTCCTCCTTCTTTTTCGCCTTCTTTGTTGCTTTCAATTCTATTGATGACATTTTCTTTATTCTTTTTCCTTTCTTCTCTCTACTGGTTCCAATAATATAATAACATAAACAATAGTATTAATAATAGATAACAGGGGAACAGAGTACTATTCTAAGAGATTTTATAGGTTACACAATTTCATTATTAAAATAACTCTGTAATGTAAGCACTTTTGATATCTTACCCTTATTTTGTGATGAGAAAATAAGCACAGTTTACAGGGCTAAGCTATCCCTACAAAGAAGGCTGCTCTATTCCTGCCATAACAAACTTTAAGAACACCTCAAAAGGATCAAACTACACTCTAAGTAGTGTAACTGCCTGCCCACCCTCCCTGCAAAAAGAGCATATCACACTTTTAAAAAAGAAAAGAAAATGTAACTATTAAGCGACATACTATTAACAATATCCATCCCCTAGCCAAACATTACTAGATATAAAAATAAGCCAAATAATTTGACCTATGACCAGAAAAAAAGAAATTAGTCAATAGAAAAAAAGATTTAACAATGATGGAGATGACCAGATGGCTGACAATGAATTGAAGAATCCTGCCTTAAATATACTGAAGTGTTCAGAGAATATTGTTTTAGAGGTTTCAGGATACAGCACACATTTGCCATGCTTTTGGCTGGCCTAGATTCCAGTGTTGTACCCGTCACTATGAAGACCTGTGAAATGCGTTTTCAGCCCCTCTTCTAGATGCCACATATTATTCTAAGTTAAAAGGGAGCTGACATATAGATTCCATGTGTCTGGGTATCTGATTCTCCTGAATTGAGGTCTAATCAATCATGTCTGTCTTGGTGGTTTAGAATGTCTTTAAGCAAATACTGTCTGTTTTCTAGGGTCTTCACTGGTACAGTTGTCTTGAATTACCATATCTACCCTTCCTGAAAGTAGAGAGCTGGCTTTGTATTTTAATAGACATATTTGATTTTAGAAGGCTGAAAGTAACTAATTTAACCACCCACAGCTTTGTATTTTAATAGACATATTTGATTTTAGAAGGCTGAAAGTTACTAATTTAACCACCCACAGCCACCAAATAAAAGGAACTTAGAACGCTTTAAACCTAATAATCCCTTCCATTCCAGTATTTTATTTTTATTACCTTGCTTTTTCACTCCATAAGTGGATGTCAACAATTCTCTGTATTTGCTTATACAATTATTAATAAGCACAAGTAATTTAGCTGCCATTCTTTCTAGCATCTTACTCCTCACTTCTGAGTTTAAGTTTTTATTCTTACGTACTTATCTTTATTAAATTCAAGAATAACAGAAAACAGTTAAGTGCACAAGTATAATATTTTTGCATACATAGCTTAATGATGTTTTTATATGTTTACAGCCATATGTCATTCACTCAGAAAGCATATAGAACATTTCTATATTCCACATGGTGTCTTACAACTTTTTAAAATCTATCCTTCAGAAGTATCTACTATTCCTACTTTTCTCATCATTGATTGATCCAAAAGTCCATATTGGTTAATAGCATTGATCAATTCATCTATGTACCTACTCCAGATATTTTTGCCTGCTTATTCTATCATCTCCAAAAATGTTCAGCTATGAATATAGATTTGTCTGTTTCTCTTGTTAGTTCTATAATTTTGTCATATATATTTTAAGATATATTTTAAATACTTATTTAGTATAGTTATATCATTCTGTTTACTTGACTACTTATTATTATGTTTGTATTTAATTTTTTTCTGAGTAGTTTAAAGATTCTTCTGTTTGTTTTGGTTTCAGGAATTGACTAGGGTGTTTTAGCAGTTTTTTCCTCCTTTTCTTAGGTTTTATTGCTTCATTTTGCCTGATCTTTATCCTGCTTATTTTTTGCTGAGCTTCTGAAACATGTGGGTAGATAGCCTTAATGATTTTTAAAAATCTTAATAATTGTGTTCAATATTGATTCCGCTCTGTTTTGTTCTCTCTCCTTTATTTGAGACTTAAGTCCATGTTTATTCAACCCTATTGTGTTTTATGTTTTAATTATTATTTATTCACTGTTTGGATAATTTCTATCTTGAAGTTTACTAGCCCAGTCTTCTGCTGTGTCCAATTTACTATTGAATGCAACCAATCAGTTGAGAAGTAAAGTTGCTAGTCTTTTTAAATCAATAGAGAACCTCAAGAGTAAAATTCAACAAACAGAAGAAAGAACAGCTACAATCAAAGTTATACTAATAGAGATAATGCAAACTGAAGAACAGAGAGAAAAAAAATGAAGAAAAATAGAGCCCCAGGAAAATTTGGGATACCATTCAGTTCACCAATATATATGCATAAGGAAAGGACCAGCAGGAGAAGAGAGAAAGGAGAAGAAATCTTTTTCAAAGAAATAATGGCTGAACACTTCCCTATTTTATTAAAAAAAAACAATAATCTACCCATTCAGAAAATTCAACAAACTACAAGACCCAAAGAGATTCACAAATAGACCCATGATGGTAAAAATATTGAAAGTCAAAGACCAGGAGAAAATCTGAAACGCAACAAGAAAATGATACCTTGTTTCTTACAAGTAAACCTCAATAAGATTAACGGCTGATTTTTCAGTAGAAACATTGAAGGTAAGAAAACTGTGGGATAACATATTTTATTGCTCATTTAAAATAACTATTAACCAAGAATCTTATGTAGTTATTTTTTGAAAGTGAAAGTAAAATAAGGACTTTTCAAGATGAAAAAAACTGATTATATGTGTTGCTAATAAACCCGCCTTACAAAAAATACTAACAGATGTTAAACAGGCTGAAAGGAAGAGATAATAACTCAAATTCACATTTGAATAAAAACATTGGTTAATAAAATGCAATCACATAATTGTAAAAGACAATTCAATTCATTTTTCTCATTGATTTTCTCAATTTATTTCAAAAGAAATTAAATAAAATTATATGTATATAATTTCTTGTTGAGTCTGTAGAAATACAACATATGTGCAACATGTTTGCAAATGACAGAACAAAAGAGGTAGTTAAAATGAGCAAAGCTGTATTTTACTAAGGAAATGACAAGAGATAAAAACGTATTTTTAAATGTGAGAGTGAAACACTGATAAATGTTAAACATAAAATAATGGAAGAGGATAAAAAGAATAGAAATATATAATTATAATGTTTTCATACATCAATGGAATGGACTAATATAATATGAAGTTTATTTTGATAAATTAACATGGTATAAATTAATATGATAAATTAATAAATAAGATATAATTTAATTAATATC
>NW_016804647.1:9384-34277 GCF_001698545.2 Rhinopithecus bieti
AGTGAAAAATAAAGATATTAAAATCTGCATTAGAAAATATTTGTTTTATGTAACAAAAAATAGTAAAGGAAAACAGTGGAAGGTAAATCATGTAGAAAGTAAAACTAGAATATCAGATATAAATACAGCTATATCAATAACACTGAATTTTAACCTGTATCAGTAATAATATTACTGATGAACAAAATAAATAATTCCACAAAAGATAAAAATTATCAGGCTGGATTTTCTAAAAATCAAGCAATTCAACTATATACTATCTATAGGAGACACAATGAGAGTCAAAGAAAATACACGAATGGGAAAGAGATATTATTTAAAATGTAAGCATAAGAAAGCTGGAGTAGCTATAGTAATCAGAAAAAGTAGACTTGGTATGGGCTGAATTATGTCCCACACCATGCACCGCCCAAAAAAATCACATTTTGAAGCCCTAAACCTGTCATTTTACAATTACTGTATTTGGAGCTAAGCCTTTACAAAGATGGTTAAGTTAAAACGAGCCCTTTTGGATGGTGCTAATTTAAGTTGACTGGTGTCCTTATGAAAAGAGGAAATTGTAAACACAGAGAAACACCAGGGATGTGTGTGATCAGGAAATACCATGTGAGTACATTTCAAGAAAGTGACCAACTCCAAGCCAAGGAAAGAGCCCTTAGAAGACACTAAAATTGCTAAGACCTTAATTTTGGATGCGTAGCTTCCATAACTGTGAGAAAATAAATGTATATTTTTACAGCCTCTTATTTTGTGTTTTTTTTTTAGAGCATCCCTAGAAAATGAAGGCAAGGCTTTAAAACAGAAGTATTATTAAGGATAAAGAGGGATATTATAAAGCTAAAATGGTCAGCAAATCTGGAAGACATAGCAATTATAAACATGCATGCACCTAATGAGAGATTACCAAAATACATGAAACAAAAACTGACAAAGGGGAAAAGAGACAATTCAACAATAATCATTGGAGACTTTCATACCCAACTTTCAATAATGAATGGAAAACTAGAACGTTTAAAATGAAATAGAAAACTTGAACAGTACTATAAACCAACTAGACCTAACAGACACCTGTGAAACACCCCACCCCAAAACAGGCTGGACGTTATTTTTAAGTGCACATTCTCCAAGATAGACCATGTGTTAGATTACAAAACAAACTTCAGTAAATTTAAGAGGTTAGAAATAGTTAAAAGAATGTCTTCTGATCACAGTGGAATTAAATTAGAAATGACGTTTTTGTTTGTTTTCTCAAAGTCTGATGTGTTGGCAGGAATATAGGGGAATGGCATAAATAAAGCTTCACAATCAGGAATATTAATGTTTCCAACCACATGCATCAGTAACAAAAAAATTACTTTTGAGAGTTTACTCTAGCAAACACCCAATGCATGTGTGTGTGTTTTTTTTTTTTTTTGTAATACAGAAAAAATAAAAGTATCTTAATTTGCTAAATTTAGGGGACTGCAGAAATATACTGATTTTTACACATTGGATAGAAATCCTACAAAGCAGCTAATGAATGCACTTTATATAAACATATCAACACAAACAAATCCTACAACAACGTTGAGGGAAAATGGCAATTTGCAGAAGAATATGCACAGTATCATACCATTTTCATTATTTCAAGAGATTTGTATATTTATATATATATATACACACACACATATATACACACATATATATATATACACATACACACACACCCCATTATTAAGTTAAAATCATGGATGGCAATGATGGGCACAAAATTTTGCTGGAAAAGTATGGAGATTGTGGTAGTTAGCTGTATCAGAGATACGGAAAAAAGAGACAGCAAATTATATACATATATATAAAAATAAAATATATATTTTCCAAAATATTAAATTTAGGACTAGGAAGCTAACAGTCTATTTTATAATTTCCTGTTTTTAATATGTTGGAAATGTTTCCTTACAAATGGAGAAGAAAGGATTTTCAATTGGAAGGACATCTAAATATTAAATTGGTTTGACATTTCCCAATTTTCTTGAAGAGGTAAATCTGATTTTAAAAGAATGCTAAGAGGTTATGATATAATAAAATGTGCTTTCATATAGAATTTTTAGACATTTTAGCAATTATAGAAAACATACTCTCTTTGATTAATCGAAATCCAGAACACTCAGTCATTCAAATGTAAAATTTTTTCAAAACTGAAATATCTTTTAGTCTAAAACTTTTATTACATCTTGAGATTTCAGTAGCCTATTAAAAAGGTTAATGAAGAGACACGCTTTTCTATTTATCACTTAATTAACTTTAAGGTGCTTTAATTTTAAGTTGTTACAATATGAGCATCATATCAAATATACAATGTATTTTCTACTAGTACTGTATTAGAATAAAATGATAATGGATAACGTTGACAACTGATACTTGCCCCAGTGCATAAGTCATACTTTGTCCTGTTACTGATAATTTATTAATAATTAGAATTACAGAATATGAAGTGATGTAGGTCTCTATTTGTAAAAGACATTTTGCTAAATTATTTTTTATACTTAAAAAGCTATGGTAAATGTAGTCCTATGTTAAGTGCATGTAGATAATGGCAACATGGTATGTTAAATAAATGTGTGAGGGGATGAAAAGATGCCATTTATGAAAAAAAAAGTCAGAAATATTTGTTTATACACATGAAAAGGAAAACACGAATACATTTGACTATATAAAAGTTAAGCAAGCTGAAATTTAAGCTACAGAATGAGCTGTAATCTGTAAAACTGTAATCTAGATCGCACATAGAGAACACACTTATATGATATAAAATGTTGTATTGTAAAAAAGGAAACCTGGCCAGGCGGGTTGGCTCATGCCTATAATCCCAGCACTTTGAGAGGCTGAGGTGGGTGGATTGCTGTAGATCAGGACTTACAAGACCAGCCGGGGTAACATGGTGAAACCCCGTGTCTACTAAAAATATAAAAATTAACTGGGTGTTGTTGCGTGCACCTGTAATCCCAGCTACTCGGGAGGCTGAGGCAGGAGAATCGCTTGAACCTGAGAGGTGGAGGTTGCAGCGAGCCGAGATGCACTCCAGCCTGGGCAACAGAGCAAGACTCTATCTCAAAGAAAAAAGAAAAAAAAGAAAAAAAGAAAACCCAACAGAAAAACATGTGCAAAGGATGTGAAGACATTTAGTAAAAACAGTAACAAACAATACAACAGTTAAAAAACACTCAATGTCCAATAAATATTCATAAAGTTTATATCTCTATAGATGAGAAAAATGCCAATTCACAGCCGTGGGGATAGCCGTATGCTGCGTTTCTAACACATGAGACTTCTCTTCTGAAATAAAAAGACAAAATACAGTTACAAAGACTCTCTGACTAGACCTGAGGCTGGTTCCTCTCAGCCTTCTTCTCTACTAGGCCTCAACCTTGACCTGTGGAAACTGTAGGCTGTTCGTACAAATAATTTAGCTCCCACTATCCCATTAAAAAGCATGAACAATTTTCTAACAGCTCAGTACTGCATCCCTAGGATGACGACTGCAACTTCTGTAAGTTCCTGCCTCAGAAATCTCAAGGCTGCTAGAAGAATTTGCTATTTTGTTCCATCGACATCTAGAGAAAGGGCCCCAATCTCCTGCCCTCTGTGGAGGGTAGTAGCCTAATTTCACATAGGCCCAGTTAACAAACCCAGATGGGTTTCACTAGGACTCATATCCTGTTCTTGATTTTTGTAAATGTCTGCTTCCCTGGCTCTGCTAAGACCTCCACAGATCCTGCTTCCAATGCCCTCTTACCTTAGAAGTACCCAATTCCCTCTGCACACATAGAAGTTGAATTCAGTTCAAAAGCATCTTCTTCCCTATTGCAACAGTTTATTACTGATTAAAATCTGCCCTTACCACTTTAGTGTCCAGTTTTGTTTATCTTTGATAACAGTGAAGAGATTTGTATGTTGTCTTGATGTTTAAACTTGACCTTTTCAGCCTCTTGCCTCCTGGAATGTGACAAAATGCTTGAAGAAACTGGAGCCAGGCTGGATCCACAAGGATGAAAGTCACTTGCTAAGGATAGCGTTGAAGGAAGAAAGAAATAGCCTAGATCTTTGATAATGTCCTCAATTAATGACCTCTGAGGAGTAATTGGACTGGCTACTTTTGGATTATTTGTTGCATTATAATAATAATAATAATAACCCTTTATTCAAGCAAGTCATTCCAGCTGAATTTCTATATTTATAATGAAAAACAAAGTTATCTAATATGCTTTGTTCTGATCATGCAACTTAATTATTACATGATGTTGAAAAAATTTCTATGAAAGTGAGGGAATTGGAACATGTTACTTAATAGTGTCCCCTCAGTTCTGAAATTCTACTAACCATACAAATATTCTGACTCTAAAGACTTTTGAACTGTTCAGGGCAATATTAGAGATTATACTGATGAATAAAGACTCCTAGTAACTTGCCTGTGTCTTTCAAGAACTTGGAAAGTTTGTGATATTTTTCAAGTAGACACTTCATTTGCTGATATCTACCTATAATGTCAGAGCCATTAGAAATCTAACTATGCATTTAACTCAATAGTTTTGTATTTATCATTCCCATTACCTGTTGACTTCCTTAACTTCCACTGAGTGTGACAATCTGTTAGAAATCTCACAATCAGTTTTGTATATGCTGTATTTGCTAAGTTTACTTCAAGGCATTTACACCTGAAGACAGACTCTCAGAAATAGACATAGATAGGACATTTCCTATAGTGCATATGCATAGTCAAACAAAACTAGGTTTTGGGGGCAGGATAGATAGATAGATAGATAGATAGATAGATAGATAGATAGATTTTTTTTTTTGATGGAGTCTCACTCTGTCTTCCAGGCTGGGGTGCAATGGTGCGATCTCGGCTCACTGGAACCTCTGCTGTTCAGGTTCAAGCAATTCTCCTGTCTCAGCCTCCTGAGTAGCTGGGACTACAGGGGCACATCACCACACCTGGTTAGTTTTTGTATTTTTAGTAAAAACAGAGTTTCACCATATTGGTCAGGCTGGTCTCGAACCCCTGACTTCAAGTCTCCACCTGCCTGGGCCTCCCAAACTTCTAGGATTATAGACGGGAGCCACCACGCCCGGTTGAATATATTTTTTAAATATTAACTAATGTATGTATATGCTTATTTTTGTCTTAGAGACTCCTTTTTTATTGTCTCAGCACTTATTCCCACTTTGATACTCTAAAGAAAATTTAGATGAGCCCAGCTGTGTAATGAATGTTTGAGAAAAGTCTTGTGAAAGAGCTGGAGATACATCAAGGTCAGAAATAGAGACACACCCAAAATATATGAGAGGAAGAAATGCAGAGGACTTGAAGCAAGTGGACATGTGGTGCAATTTAGAAAGAAGAGACCCAGAAAAGACATGTAGATTTCTAGTGACTTGGCAATTTAAAAATGATGGAACATTTCCTTGTGTGGAATTCGAAATGGAATAACGACACTAATCCCTAAAATAAAGAACGAACCTGAAAAAAAATGTTCCCTGATTGCCATTTTAAACTAGTCATTTATTGACAATGTGAAAATCAAATTATTTCAAATTGATATTTATTTTATGTATGGTCTTCCTTTACTGATGGCATAAACACACGCTTCCTTGATGATATTTGTAGAAGCATTTCATGACACTCCACAGACAGAGCTCAGTGGAATGAGGCCCAGAGAGGGAAAAGTGGGGACTTGAATCATGGAATGCACAGCCAGGACTGGACAGCCCAGGAACTTGAACCCAGAATTGCCTGATTCTAATGTCCACTTTTCTACACTCTTCAATTCTTTCTCTATCAAAGTAATTGCAACGTCATAATTTTATGGTAAAGGCAAATTTGGAAATATGAGATACATGTAGTGCTCTTTTCAGAAAAGAACAAATGGGAAAAGCAGATGTTGAAGTTTCCAACCTGAAACCAGATGGAAGAAAAGTCAGAGTGAAGGAATGCGAAGGGTTTCAGCAAATGAAGAAGGGGATAAAATCAACCCATGACCCCAAACGCCAAGAATTTTGGCCAAGAATTCTGTCTGTCTGTTTGTTTGTTTGTTTGGAATGCAGTGGCACCATCTCGGCTCACTGCAACCTCTGCTTTCTGGGTTCTAGTGATTCTCATGCCTCAGCCTCCCTAAGTAGCTGGGATTACAGGCATCCGCCACAACACCTGGCTAATTTTTGTATTATTAGTAGAGATGGGGTTTTGCTATGTTGGTCAGGCTGGTCTCGAACTCCTGACTGCAGGCGATATGCTCAACTCAGCCTCCCAAAGTGCTGTGATTACAGGAATGAGCCACCACGCCCAGGCAAGAATTATTTTCTACAACATATTATACCTCTGGAAATATTGAAACAAAGTTTGCTTCATTTCAAAATCAAAATCTCTCCAGCTTATTATTTCTCAAAATATTTTTCATTGTAAACGATCTCTATAAAACTATCACCCAGTGGCCAACATGACTGAAAAATACTGTATGCTATACTAATCCATCCTACCTTATACATTTCCAGTGGAATTACAAATACGAGACACTGAGCCAACATAAGTTAAAGAAACTTGTATACTTTAACATCTTTAGAATGGCTCTTAGCCTGTATAACTAGTGTATCATTGTGCAAAATTTGGGAAATCTCTCAGGAACTTACTTTTCTATGGTTATTTCTAGGTCCTTGTGGGAGGAGTAAACGCTACACAATAATTTAGAACAGAATCAAGCTGAGGGATATATGTTATATATTATCAGAATAGTTCACAAAATGTAATTGGGATGCAAATAAGAAAAGTGTTTCTAACTAAAAACACTAATTCTCAATCTAAATAAGAAAGAAAAGCTAAGAATTGAAAATAATAAAATAAAATGGCTAAAGGGCAGTCTACCATAACTGGAATTTTTTAAAGAACAAAAAATGCTAACATTTCATATTTAGCACATGTTCTAAAATAAATTTGCCTTGAGTGAGATAATTAGAATTGTTTGCATGGTAATATTATTTTCCAGTGGTTCAAATTGTTCAGGGTAATTTGTATATCCCGTTAATATCTATTTGTGTAGTTGAATTGTTCATTAGTGGTAGATCACCCTTTTGCTGCATTTGAAAATGTAAACCACCAATCACTGTTGGTGTGCACACCCATTAGACTGTGCTTAGTCAACTCACTGTTACCAATATGACATATATATATATATGTGTGTATATATATATATAGTGTACATATATATGTGTTATATATATACATGATTTCTAGTTAATGAAATTCTTTCCTTAGTATAGAAGTATGCCTTGGAATATTCTCAGTTATCTAAGACTCCAAACAAACTAAAAAGCAAAGCAATCCATTTAACAACATTGAACATTTCTTTTTGGATTCAAAAATTGATCCTAAACCACCTTTCAGTGATTTAGGGTTATTCTGATAAGTAAGCATTATGATGCAGTTAGCACATCTATTCTTTGAAATGTATTTTTAAATGCTGTATTGAAGTCAATTTATATAAACTACTTTTTAAGTTTTAGCTTTTACATTTTCAGATTGAAATGCAATAGATTTTCCAACCTCTTAAGTCCTCAATTTCTGAACTTCCTTTTTTCCCTGTTATGCTTGCAAACAGTCAAATGCTTTTTTTGAACTTCTCTGTTCTTCTCTGTCCATTGTCAAATGAAGTCAGCGGAAACCAACATACACCACTAATGTTTGGTTTTCAACCTCTTCTAGACCTTAAAATGTATCACGCTCATTGTTGGCTTTCGGAGTTACTGAGGGCAATGTCATGTTTAGCTGCTGCTGAAAATGGATCACTTTTCCTACACTTTCCCTAACTAGTTTCCTTGGTACCAGTAATTTGACTGCTAAGCTAATGCCACATGTTTTATTTATTTATGGCAGCAACTCTTTTCTAGGTACCAATTTCTCTATTAATCAAGATAGGTTATGCTGAGGTTGCATTCCAACATTATTAGTATTTTAACATGATAAACATTTATTTCTAAGAAAAGCCTCTAACATGAAAGATAAAGACCAAAAACCAAACTGAAATACATCAAAGTGGAAAAAATAGATACTATGCAAGGAAAAGAAGAAAGTCTCAAAAAGTAATCATTAAGGAAGTCAGAGATTTGAAGGTATAACAACCATGAAGCAAGAATGAAAGGTCATGAGTTTAAACATTAAAAATGCTTAACCATTGAACTCTTTAAACATTAACAATTGGCTTTTCTCAGATTCTTTTTTTTCACATATTTTTCCAGCATAGTGTTTACATTTCAATTTGTTCTATGATAAAGATTAATATGCTCTCCAAAAAGGTATAATCTAGCCAAGAAAATGTAAGTAGGTAGAATTTCAGAAAGTTAGATTGAGCTTTATTAAAAACAACAACAACAAAAAAAAAACCCACTAAATTCTGTGGTACAGACCTTAAAGGAAATAGAATAATGACAACAAACAGACAGATCAATATAACTAGAAGCCTTTATGTAGTAGATGGGAAATTACATGTTTTGTATTTAGCATATATTTATTGATCGGCAGCTAGATGTTTGGCTAGCTGGGTACTGGAAATGCAAAGTGGAGATGGAAAAAGAAAACCAATAACTCTGGTCTCCAGTAATTTAGGTGAAGAGAAAACATTTAAACAAATAAAAGTACGTGCATGTGATTTGGGTGTAATAGGTGCTGTTCTAGTTACTCAGGCTTTCAGTATGAGAGTAATTTGACACAATAAAAAGAGAAATAAGGATAATTACTATTTGGAAAATAAACCAAGCCAAAGCATGGTTGCAGACATCAGTGTGATGTGACTTTGAACAATGAGGAATCTCTCAGGCAAAAGTAGAGAACAGGAGACATCACATTTACTCTAGAAATAAATAAATAAATAAATAAATAAATAAATAAATAAATAAATAAATAAAGACAATTGTTAAGGGCATCGAATATCAGGATGAGAATCAGGCTTCCTTCTATAAACACAGAGGACATAAAATGTTTTTGAACAATATTGGATTTAGAAACTGACACACTGTCTTATCAATTTAATCAATGGCAAGTTTTAGTGAAAATGTTTTAAGTAACAGATTCTTTTAATTATACAAATACTGTTTAAATCTGCTTTTGATTACATGTATTCATAAACAGAGAAAAAATCTCTTTTCAACAAATAAATAGATAAAAAAATATAAAGAAAGGTAGGTTAATATACTGAAAAGGTTATTGGTTTATATATACTTTCAATGTGTGTTTAACCAGCAGTTGAAGCCAGCATGTTTGTGAACCTTAGAAATTATCAGTGTGAACCCAGGAGGTGGAGCTTGCAGTGAGCCGAGATCGAGCCACTGCACACCAGCCTGGGTGACTGAGCAAGACTCCGTCTCAAAAAAAAAAAAAAAAGAAATTATTAGTGTTTCCTATTCAGAACCTTGTGTTTATAAAATGAGGAAAATAATACCCAACTATTAGATTTGCTTCGAAAACTAAGCACAAGATGAATGCCACATTACAATATTAGCAAAAAAGTATGCCTCTTTCTTTAAAGAAAGGTGACTTTCAGAAATAGCCAACGAATCAATTAGGTGTGAGTCAATTTGTCAATTTGTATTTTCATATTCATTTTCTTCTCATGGATTTGATTTAACTGATTAAGCCATAGATTTTAATGGATTGCTAATTATAATGGTATGCATATCATAAGATTCAATTATTAGTTTATTTTTCATATTATAAATGCAATTTGTATTTTGGAAATATCTCATGGAATTGCATAAAATGAAAGTTTCAATTTTATGAATATTTTATCAGTCAAACCTCTTATCAAAAGAGGAATTCGGTGTGGATATTCTCAGATTAGTTTCTATGCAAACATAAATATTTAAAAATTGTTTACACACATTATTATTATCATACCACATATAACACATGCACATAAAAATAAAAGTCATGACAGTATAAAATGACATAAATTAAAAGATTAAAATATTTTCCTGCCAAAACTTCAATCATATTTGTTTTATAATATTTGCTTTATAATTTTTAAGTATTTTGATACTTTATTAATTATAATGTAACAAAATAATAAATACAAAGCTATAATTATTTTTGGAGATTTATGTATGTGGTTGCACCTATTAATAGTGACTTCTTTTTATTGCTGTGTAATACCCCATTATATAACTATACCTAAAAGTAAAATCTGCATTTTACTACTAACAGATGTTTGAGTCATTTCCAGTTTGGAGCTATCATAATGCAAATATTTTGGAAACTGTTACCACTCATTTCTCTTGGTATATTTCTAGATATGGAATTGAAGATTCATAGAATGTAATATGACAACCTTTAATAGCATAGCCAAACCGTTTCAGAAAGATTGTACCAATGACTACAAATCCTCACCAGACACTGATATTGTCTGGGTTTTATTTTTTCTTTATCTTGATGTAAACTTGTGTTTGTGTAATAATACCTTATGTTCTTGTATTTGCGTTTTCCTTATAACTAATGTTAGCCACTGTCTCATGTGTCTATTGCTCATTCGAATATCCTCTTCTGTACAATGACTCATCAGATATTTGGCTCAATTTTATATTGGTTTGTAGTAAATTTTGCATGCCATAGACCAGAATCTATTATCATCAAGTATGTAAAACGAAATATAGTTTTTTACTTTCTGATTTATATTCCCATTTTCTTAATATATCAGTTTAATAGAAGTTTATAATTATAATAAATTATATTATCTATCTCATTTTTAATGTCCTATTTTCTTTTCACTTGAAAGTCTGGGATCATAAATTTATTTTTTGTGGTGTACAGGTATTACGTTATATTCTTGGGCCTACAGAGGTATGCATGCTTGTACAAAACTGTATGGATGGCCAAGAAATACCTGATAAAGCTTCAGTCTGACCTTGAGGGCATGTACAACTAATAGCATGTAAGGGCTAAGGTAGCATTTTAAACCGCTTGAGCCTTGAAGAGGTGTTCTAACCTACATACAGAGTCCCCTAAAACAATGCAGAAATTTTGAGAAAATCGATATACAAGCATTGGCTGAGACTTCAAAGGATGCACATTGCAGGGAATACAGCTATTATAAAATTAGTCCAGGAAAGACATTAAATAACAATAACAACAGACAGCAAAACCAACAACAACCAACACCTTATGAGCAACAACAAAGCCAAAGAATATGCAGAATGTCATTTCCAGAGATGATATATTATTTTCTAAAATTTCCATGATTTGACAAAAATTATGAGGAATGCAAATGAAAAGAAAAATATGGCCAAGCAAAAATTAATCAATAACCATTGCCCCTGAGAAAGAAGAGATGTTGAGTTTACTAAACAAATATTTCAAATTAGAGATTATACATTTATTGAAAATAGTAAAGAAAACCAAGTCTAAAAAATTAAAGAAAAAAATGACAAAAATGCCGCATTAACTATATAAGATAATAAGATGAGATAAAATTATAAAAGGACACAAGTAAAAATGTGAAGTTGAAAGAAAGAGATTAGTAAAGAGGCTCTTTACTAATAAAGAGAATAAAGAGGCAGAACAACGCATCAGAAGAATTGAAGACAGGTTAACTGAAGTGATCAAGACTGAGATACTGACAGAAAACAAATAGCAAAATGGCAGACATGAATTCTACTTCATTGATAATTACAGAGAGATAAATGGATGACATACATGATTGAAAACCAGAATGGCACAATGCATTTAAAAACAAAAATTATATGATTCAACTATACACTTCAGATTCGAACTCACAAAGTTCAAAAGTAAGATGTTAGAGAAAGATCACACAAATAGTAACGAAAGAAACTAAAACTTCATGGATTTAAGACAAAATAAACTTTAAGCCGAAAATTATTGCTAGAGACAAGGGGGGAATTTTATAATGATGAAATAATCCATGGGAAAATTATTAACATATACATGAAATAAAAGAGCCCCAATGTGTATTTTAAAATCCCAGAATTCAAGAAAAAAAAAACAGAAAACTATAATAGTTTCAGACTTTAATATCCTTATTTTAATAATGGATAAAATAACTATCCCGAAGATGAAAAAGGAAATAGATTTAAACAATACCGTTAATCAACGAACACTCACTGAAATCTATGGAATGCTTCAACAGAAACAAATACACATTTTCCCAATCACCCTTGGAATATTTTCCAGGATAGACCATAAGCTAGGCCATTAAAAAAAAAAAAAAAACTCAATAAAGTTAAACTGATTAAAATAATGGAAAGTATGTTGTACAACAACATAAGTAATTAGAAAGTAAAAACAGAAGGAAGAATAGGAAATTAAATAATTATGTAAATTATATAGCTCACAGCTAAATAGTCAGTGGGCCTAAAAATATTTAATATAAGAAATTAGAAAATAATTGAAATGAATGTGAATAAAAACAGTAAATACAATGTCTGAGATGTAGCTAAGCAGTGCTTAGAGGGGATTAATAATGCAAATGACTGTATTTAATAACAAAACAAAATATCAAACAGTAACCTAATTTTTCACCTTCTGAAACTATAAAATGATGAACAAGCTAAACCCAAAGAAGCAGAAGGAAGTAAAAATACAGATTAGAAAATAGACGGGGGGATTAAAGAGAGAAAAACAACAAAATCAGTAAATCAAATGTTGGTTCTTTAGCATAAACAATTATATTTGATTTGTAAACTGATTAGCTAATAAAAGTAACTCATATTAAAATAAGTGCAAATGAGAGCATCATTGACATTATAGAAATATAAATAATTATAAGAAAATCCTATTAATTATGACAAACAAGAAATAATATAACCTAGATTTTAAAATGTGCTCAGACCTGTAGCAATTTCATTATTGTATTAGCTGTTTGAAACCATCTCACAAAGAGCTCAGGCTCAGATATGTTACAGTGGTGAAACATTTAATAATGAATTAATACCAATCCTCCACAAACTCTTTTAAAAGTAGAAGAAATCGTTTAAACTAATTATATGAAGCCAATATTTTTCTGATACCAAAACTTGCAAAGACATCACAGAAACAGAAAGCTACACACTAATATATCTTTAATATAGACTTGAAAATTCTCAAAACATACTTATATATTGATCTAAGCAATATGTAAACAAAGAGTATACACTATAACTAAGTAGAATTTACCCTATCAATACAAGTTCTATTTAAAATCTGAAATGCAATACACAAATTAAAATAATAAAGGGTAGAAACACCCTGATTACTTCAATAAATGCAGAAAAAACATTCAATTAAATCTAAAGCATTTACCATAAAAACAGAACACAGTAGAAATAAATGGGAACTTCCTCAGTTTGATAAAGAGTGTCTACCAAAACCCACAGCTGACATCATACTTACTATTTTTCCACTGATATAAGAAATAAGAAAGATAAGGATGTGTCCTCTTGCTACTTCTAGTCAACATTATAATAGAGATTCTAGCCAGGGTAATTAGACAAGGAGAAGAAATACAAAAGCCATCCAGATTGTGAAAGAAGAAACAAACCTCTCTCTATATGCAGATAGCATGGTCTCGTGTATGGAAAATCATGAGGAATCCACAAAAACTATTCAAATTCATAAACAAGTTGAGCAAAAGTTTGTAGGAAACAAGGTCAATTTACAAAAATGAATTATTTTTCTACACATTGGCAATGTATAATGCAAAACTAGAATTAGAAAACAATTCCATTTATAATAGCATTAAACAGATTAAAATACATAGGAATAAATGTAACAAGCATTCCAGGCTTGTACGCTAAGCTCTAAAAAATGTACATAAAATAATTAAAATATCTATACATATGGAAAGGCATCCAATTTTTGTGAATCATATTTAATATTGTTAATAGGGCTACACTCACCAAATTGATTAAGAGATTCAACAGAATCCCTATCGAAATCCTAGCTGACTTTTTTTTTGCAGAGTATGTAAAACTGATACTAAAATTCCTATGGAAATACAAAGAATCTAGAATAGCCAAACAATCTTGTGAGAAAAGAACAAACAATCTTGTGAGAAAAGAACCTCTTCCAATTTCAAAACTTAACACAAAGCAACATTAATCAAAAGAGTGTGGCACTGGCATAAGCATAGGCATGCAGACCAATGAAACTGAATTCATTTCCCAAAAATAAATCCTTGCAGTTATGGTCAATTGACATTTGACAAGGGCAACTAAACATTCTGTGAAGAAAAACAAATAGCCTTTTCAAAAAATGTTGCTTGAAGTACTGGATACCCACATGCTCAATAATCCCACAAAGCCAGTCAGGTAAAGCCTTTGTAATTACCACAGTAATATGCCTAAGTAAGATTTCCTTTGTGTTTACTCTTTTTGGTAGAGGTACTTCTAAAACTACTGGCTTAATGTCTTTCTATAGCATTGAACATCTTCTGCATTATTCCTCCAATATTGCTATTGCTCCATGGGCCTCTTCTGTCCTTATGGGAATTCAGTTAAGCTTGAGCTAGACCTTCTGTTTCTTATATTTCAGTTATGCTGTTTGTTCTTCTCTGCTTCCATATATTTTATTTTTCTGTTTTAGAGTAGACCACTTCTATATTGTTCTTAGAAAATCTGTTGTTAAAAGAAATGAGATTTTACATTTCCATCCAATGAAATTTTACATTCAGGTATCTGAGCCTGAGCTACCAGAATGTCAATTTCTTTCTTTTTATGTAGATTCCAAAATCCTATTCAAAATCTCCAAGTTTTTACAGATTAAGCCTCAATTCTCTGATCATTTTATCATATCATTTAACTCTGAATTATGCAAAATGACTAACAAGTTAATACCTTTGAATATGCTTTGGTCATTTTTTTTCTTCGTCCTCCACATTGTGTCAGTTGTCATGATATTTACATTATTATGCAAGTTATCACCAATTTTCTTTTTGGACTGTTTATTTAATTATGTTGAAGAAATGCCTCTTTAGTCTCGAAAGAAATAAAAATTACAGTTTCTTTCCTCTTCTGATCTCTGTTTGAGCATGTGTCTTCCATGTTAAGTTATTCATTGCAGTTCATTGCCATGGCAACCATAATCACTGGAGGCCTGTGCAACAGATCTTCCTGGATAAATGCTGGATGAGAACAATGCCTGATTCCACTGTGGATTCCAAGTTTGAAGACAGTAAATCTTGGGCTGGTAGAAGCTATCTTTTCTGCAATGTTCAGGAAGCTTAATTGTAGAATGATACCAGTGACAGAGGAGATTACAGCTAATAGGTGAATAAATAAGTAGAACTGAACATGTAATAAGGGTCCTTAGATTCAGCAATTCACAAATACAGGTCCACCCTGGGACTTCCAAATAAATTGAGTCAAGTCCTTATTATCATGACTATACTTTGAGTTTTTATTGTGTTATCTACAACTAAAGAGTCTGAATTAAAATAAATATGAGTTACACTTATATTATTTGAATTGGGGGTCCTAATATACATTATTATAATTTAGATGCTACTCACTGCAGAACTAAGTAGTGAGACAGAATATTCTGTACTTCCTTGTCATCCAGTCACTGCTATTCAAAGCAGGTATGACAAGTGTTATAGAACAAATGTGTTAAATTTGTATCACTATAAGGTGATCAAAATGATGTCACAATTTAATTTACTCATAGTTGGACCATTATTTTTTTCCATTTTTTCTACCAACAACAAATATCCAGCCTTCATTATTTTAGACATGCTCTTTTCTATATGAATATGCATTCTCTTAGAAGATATTTTTTTCTCATCGTCCCTCCTCAGAGTTTCCCTTTTAATAAGCTAATTATATTTTACATTGACTGTGTAGGTGTGATACTAAAACTTCTGTTACTGACTTGACCTAAACTATTTTTTCTTGGATTTTGATTTTTTAACTTTTTTCACGTGGGTAACAAATTAACTGAATTATTAAATAAACAATCATAATGCATTTTAACATTTTATTTGCAATATTTTAGTTAATATGTTTACTTAAATATTTACTTATAAACTTTGCTTTTGATTTACAATTCTCTAATTGTAATACATTTGTGTGCTTAGGAGCCACTAATGTACTTGTTTCAAATAATCTATTCACAAAAATATGAGCTTCATCCTTTTGTTATTGGTATTGGAAAATACAGTGGTTACCCTATTACTTGGCTAAGAATATTTATTTACCAATACATGAAGCTATCACAGGGGCTGCACATAGATACATATGTGTTCATATTTGCAAATTTTATATTTCTATGCTTTTTATCAATATCATAATCTATGTATGCTTATAAATTATAATTACTTTATATACCCTTCTTTGGAGGTAATTATTAAAGAAAACATCTGAATAGCAAGAAATTAATTTAGTGAATATTTGGCTATTGCATGTCAAGTGCTGTTCGAGGCAACAGTTTCCAGTTGTTAACAGACATAAGTGCTTTCAGAAAGTATACTTTTACTTAGTTGTCTATATCATTAAGATGTTTTTTTTTCATTTTAAAAACATTAGGAGGTAAAAAAAATCTACTTATAATTTTAGGTAAATTTTGTGGAAATATTGTATAGTATTTTACTACGGAAAGAAATGTTCCTGTTAAGAAAAGTGGGGCCAGAGGATTGTGGAACAGATATCATTCATCTGTTCATAGCCTTAAGGGATTATTCTTTATCTATCTATCTATCTGTCTATCTATCTATCTATCTATCTATCTATCTATCTATCTATCTACCATCTATATCTATTTATCTTTCTATCATCTATTTATCTCCATGTGATTATTCTATTTATGTATGTGTACATATATGTTGTCTCATTTAATTTTATTTTAAAAATTATAAACTATAAGGTGGCATTGTTATATTTATTTTTACATGTAAGGAAGTTATTTGAGATTTTATACTTTATCCAGGTTATCCAACTGGTTTCAACACTGTCATTTTAACGAAGATCTCTGTGACTCCAGGTGTATTTTTATAGCCTAGTATGCTGCATGTAGATGAACTGAGATGATATTATTTGAATGTTTGTCTTCTCCAAAACTTATGTTAAAACTTAATTGGCATTGTAACGACAGTAACAGGTGGGACTTTTAAGAGGTCTTTGGGTCGTAAGGGTTCTGCCCTCATGAATGTACAAATGCTATTATCCTGGAATTGGGTTCCTTATGGTGGGAGTGTGTTCTCTGCCTCTTGCTCATTCTCTTTTGCTCTCTTGGCACTTCCACCCTGTGACATCTTCAGCTATGTTATGACACAGTGAGAAGGCCTTAGCCAGAAGCTGGCACCTTGATATTGTACTTTCCAGACTGCCGAACCATAAGCCAATCAATTTCTGTTCATGGTAAATTATCCAGCCTGTGGTATTCTGTTACATCAGCACAAAATTAACTAAAGCATAGGGGTTCAAACTATTTTTAATCGAGTTTGAAAGTTGAAATACAAGCTAAATATCTGGAACTGATTATAACATTATCATGTTTCCTGCTTTCTGCCTATAGGTAGATTAAAATATGAATAAACTTATTTTATTGCCCCAAATACAACTTTTTGTATGTGTCTCATAGTTTCAGGATACAGGTTAAGATAAAACATCATTTAAAATGTTCCATATGATTTGTATCCTATCTTTCTATAGTCTCATTTTTGTTACACCCTCATTAGTACCCTAAGATGCAGCAACATTCAGATTTTCTCCGCTTCTTGAACTTTTCATGTTCCTTCTCCATTTTTAGAAGGTTGTATATGCAGTTCTTTTTGCATGAAACACTATTGTCTCTCCTATTCACCAAGCTAACTCTTAATTGACCATTGAGTCCCAGTTCAATCATTGCCTGAACAGATAATTTTTTCTAAATTTCTAAGGCCAGATTATGTATCCTTTATACATATTTTTATAGCACACTGTATTTTCCTTTCTACTGAATTTATTACTCTGCACTGTGATTGCTAATTTAGTTTTTGTATCATCTGCTTAATTTGAGACTCCAAATTAAGAAAAAATTCTGTTCCTATCTTGCTCAAAATTCATCTCATGTACTGAGTCTTGTATCTGGTTTCAATAGATACTTATTGAATGGTGCAACTGTTCATTTGACAACAGCAGATAATTTATTTTAAATAAGGGCCATCTGAGTGCTAAGCTTCTGAGTAAAAGAGGTAATAGCAATGAATTCTATTCCAAAACATGATTTTCAGAGAAAACTTGTAGGCAGTTTCAATTGTAAGGTTCTATAAATCCATAGTTTGAGTTTATTGTATTCTGGAACAATTGATATTTCAAATGGATGATTTTATTTATGACTCTGTATATATTAAACATGCCAGGATATTGTGTTCTATGTGTATGAAACATATTTCAATTGTACAACATAAGTCTGTAGAGTTTGGAGAGTAGAGTATCTTAATTAATTTCATAATAAAATACTGAATCTGTTCCTTTCCTTTTTGTGTTGTGTAATCATGGAAATTTTTTGGTCTGAATAGACACAAAATGTCAATTGCGGCAAAAGGATGTACATTTTAACCATTTTACCCAAAACAATATCAAGGTTGGATTATATCTCGTTTAATTGAGTGTGGTTCTTCGTTCTTTTGTTAGTGGTTGACAACACAGAAAGAAGCTGGCTCACTTAAGACCATCTGTTGTCATCTGATTAAGAAGAGTCAATTCTGAAATGTGCATGTTTTTCAAAATATAAAATTATTTCTGTCCTGGGGCAACATATACGGAAGGAAAGTGAATTTATGGCACATTTTCAATGAGCAAGAGGAATTTTTCTAATTAACAGGATCACACAAGGTGTGGAAAAAATAGTAATGTAGTCTGTCATTAATCAACTAATTTCAATACAAGAGGCAGAGTCATTGATTCTTGTTGCTTATTGTGCACGTCTCCAACACTGATGAACTGTAGTGAACTAAACTTCTAATTTATAGCACCCACTCTACAATTCATGACTTTCAGCTCTATTGGAGGAAATCTACTTGCCCAATTTTAGGTTCTATTTTTAGTCAGTAAAATATATTAATGCTGTTGCCATTACTTTGTAATACCTAAATGATACAAATCAGTTTAGTATACAATTACTCTCAGAAGAAAAACATTGTGTTTTTAATTTTTTCTTTGTTAAGAACATATATTTTAAAATAATCTAATAAGAAGTAAAATATGGTATTTATTTAGAAAAAGAAATATATCGATGACTTAAAATATTCTTGATTACTGGGAACATTTACAGATTTAAGGTACTTGTGTCATTTTTTAAACTTCTAATAGTTTTTAGCTTTATAATCTACAGAATAGAAAAAATAATGATAATAGCTTCTTAGGATTATGCTGAGAATTTAAGGAGCTATGCAGATAAGTACTTAGTATAATGCTTTAAACATGGTAAACTTCCAAAACATGCTATTTGTTATAATTGAGATTAAACATTAGGATTGTGTCCTCCCAACCAAAAAAGCCCAGGACCAGATGGATTCACAGTCAAATTCTACCAGAGATAAAGGAGGAGCTGGTACCATTCCTTCTGAAACTATTCCAAACAATAGAAAAAGAGGGATTCCTCCCTAACTCATTTTAGGAGGCTAGCATCATCCTGATACCAAAACCTGCCAGAGACACAACAACAACAAAAAAGAAATTTTCAGGCCAATATCCCTGATGAACATTGATGTGAAAATCCTCAATAAAATACTGGCACACCAAATCCAGCAGCATGTCAAAAAGCTTATCCACCATGGTCAAGTAGGTCTCATACCTGGGATGCAAGGCTGGTTCAACATACCCAAATCAATAAATGTAATCCATCACATAAACAGAACCAATGAAAAAAACAACATGATTATCTCAATGGATGCAGAAAAGCCCTTCAAAAAAATTCACCACCGCTTCATGCTAAAACTTTCAATAAACTAGGTATTGAGGGAACATTTCTCAAAATAATAAGAGTTCTGCATGACACAACCATAGCCAATATCATACTGAATGGACAAAAGCTGGAAACATTCCCTTTGATAACCGGCACAAGACAAGGATGCCCTCTCTCACCACTCCTATTCAACATAGTGTTGGAAGTTCTGGCCGGGCAAATCAGGCAAGAGAAAGAAATAATGGGTATTCAAATAGGAAGAGAAGAAGTCAAATTGTCTATGTTTGCAGATGACAGGATTGTATATTTAGAAAATTCCATCTTCTCAGCCCAAATTCTCCTTAAACTGATAAGCAACTTCAGCGAAGTCTCAGGATACAAAATCAGTGTGCAAAAATCACAATCATTCCTATACACCAATAATAGAGAGCCAAATCATGAGTGAACTCCCATACACAATTGCTACAAAGAGAATAAAATGCTTGGAATATAGCTTACAAGGCATGTGAAGGACCTCTTCACAGAGAACTACAAACCACTGCTCAAGGAAATAAGAGAGGACACAAACAAATGGAAAAACATTCCATGCTCATGGATGGGAAGAATCAATTGTTGAAAATGACCATAATGGCCATACTTCCCAAAGTAATATATACATTCAATGCTATCCCATCAAGCTACCACTGACTTTTTTTTTTTTTTTTTTTTTACAAAATTAGGAAAAAACTACTTTAAATTTCATATGGAACTAAAAAGGGGGCCATACAGCCAAGACAATCCTAAGCAGAAAGAACAAAGCTGGAGGTATCACATTATCTGACTTTAAACTATACTATAAGGCTACAGTAACCAAAACAGCATGGTACTGGTACCAAAACAGATATATAGACCAATGGAACAGAACAGAGGCCTCAGAAATAATGCCACACATCTACAACCATCTGATCTTTGACAAACCTGACAAAAACAAGCACTAGAGAAAGGATTCCTTATTTAATAAATGGTGTTGGGAAAACTAGCTAGCCATATGCAGAAAACTGAAACTGGACCCTTCCTTACACTTTTACAAAATTAACTTAAGATGGATTAAAGACTTAAATATAAGACCTGAAACCATAAAATTCTAGAAGAAAACCTAGGCAATGTCATTCAGGACGTAAACATGGGCAAAGTCTTCATGACTAAACCACCGAAAGCAATGGCAACAAAAGCTAAAATAGACAAATGAGATCTAATTAAACTAAAGAGCTTCTGCACAGCAAAATAAACTATCCTCATAGTGTACAAGCAACCTGCAAAATGACAGAAAATTTTGCGATCTTTCCATCTGACAAAGGTCTAATATCCAGAATCACAAAGATCTTATACAAATTTACAAGATAAAAGCAAGCAACCCATCACAAAGTGGGTGAAGGACATGAACACACAATTTTCAAAAGAAGATAGTTATACAAACTTTTATACAAAATTTATACAAATAAAACAATTATACAAAAGAAGACAGCCAACAAACATATATATATATAAAAGCTCATTATCACTAGTCATTAGCAAAATGCAAATCAAAACCATAATGAGATACTATCTCACACAAGTTAGAATGGCCATCATTTAAAAGTCAGGTAACAGGTGCTGGAGAGGATGTGGAGAAATAGGAGCGCTTTTCCACTGTTGGTGGAAGTGTAAATTAGTTCAACCACTGCAGAAGACAGTGTGGTGATTCCTCAAGGATCTAAAGTCAGAAATACCATTTGACCCAGCAATCCCATTACTGGGTATATACCCAAAGGATTATAAATCATAAATCATAAAGACATATGCACACATATGTGTATTGCAGCACTATTCACAAGAGCAAAGACTTGGAACCAATCCAAATGTCCATCAATGATAGACTGGATAAAGAAAATGTGGCACCTATACACCATGGAATACTCTGCAGTCATAAAAAAGGATGAGTTCGTGTCTTTACAGGGACACGGATGAAGCTGGAAACAATCATTCTCAGCAAACTAACACAAGAACAGAAAACCAAACACCGCATGTTCCACTCATAAGTGGAAGCTGAACAATGAGAATACATGGACATAGGGAGGGGAATATCACACACCGGTGTCTGTCAGAGGGTGGGGAGCTAGGGGAGGGATAGCGTTAGGAGAAATATCTAATGTAGATGGTGGGTTGATGGGTGCAGCAAACCACCATGGCACATATATACCTATGTAACAAACTGCACCTTCTGCACATGTATCCCAGAACTTAAAGTATAGTAATAATTAAAAGATTGTGATTAATAGTATTAGCACCTTTTCTTTTGGCTGAATTTTCCCTTTAGCACTTTCATTCTATTTTGTTAATAACAAGGTAATTGTACATATCCATCATTCAATAAGTGAACAGCTCTCGGTATCTCAGAATCAAATCATGATTTATTTTGTTGCCCAAAGGTAAGGATAATTCAAATGTCCCCTCTTTTTTTTTAACTTACATTTATAACCACCTCTCTGTAGTTTAACTGTAGTTTATTTTGTTGCAATGGTGCCTTAACTTTATTTTCCTCTGTATTCTTTGCTAATGAAGTTAATCTGCCACATAAAGAACCACTGAGTCCTTTGTCACTTTTGGTGTTTTATTTTTTAAAATGTCATAATCTTAGTTGTCTGGAAGATGGGATTCTCCTCTCAGAAGCATATCACATAGATATAGACACTTAAGAAAAGGAAAGATTAGAGAACAGCATATGGAAAAGTAGGAGAAGATTGACACACATACCTAACATTTTAAATGTTTTGAAAGACTAGTTCTTAAATCACTAGAACATGAAAATCATCCGATATTTTCTTGAAATAGAAATACTTTGTATCTTACATCAGTTCAAGTGCTTATAGCAAAATACCACAGACTGGGTGGCTTAAACAATAAATATTTACTCCTCATGGATCTGGAGATTGGGATGTCCAAGATCAACGTGCAGCATATTATGTCTGGTGAGAGGCTGCTTTCCAGTTTCCAGATGGTCGTCTCATTGTGTCTTCAGTGACAGGAAGTGGAGATGGGAGGATGGAGGGCATCAGGGTAGGGAGAGACGAGACATTCTTGTGTCTCTTCTTGTGAAAACTCTATTCCTATCATGAGGGATACACCCTCGGTATCTCATCTAATTCTAATTACCTCCGAAAGCCCTATCTCCTAATATTACATTGGGGCGTGGGTGTCAACATAGGAATATTCCTGGGGCACACACTTTCAGTCTGTAATACCTGGTCATTCCTGGGCCACTTCTTCCTCATACTAAGAAGCCATAATTTTCAGTGGATTTCTCCAGGATTTTTTCATTAATCACTTTTGCATGCTATTCTTTGTGCTTGGAAGACTCCCCTCCTGCAATGACAGCACTTTTGCTAAAGGACTTCCCCAGACTATGAGTTAAAATATCCTCACTTTTAGGTCCAGTAGCCTTTGTTCAAAATGTTATATGTCATGAAACTACACATTTATAGCCAATGGATTTTGACAGTAGTGTCAAAACATATAGTGGCAAAATAAGTGTCTCTTCAATAAATGTGCTGGGAAAACGAGATATCCATATGCCTAAGAATGAAACTAGACCTCTCTTTCTCAACGCACACCAAAATCAATTCAAAATGGATTAGTGATTTAAAGGTAATAGTGAATACTCTGAAGCTACTAGAGAAAACATAGGGGAAACACTCAAGGACATTGGTCTGGGGAAAGCTATTTCTGACTAAGACCTCAATAACACAGGCACCAAAAGCAAATGTAGAAAATGGAATTGCATCAAATTAAAAGCTTCTGCACAGTAAAGGAAACAACTACAGAGTGAAGAGACAAGCTACAGAATGGGATAAAATATTTGCAAACCATACATCTGACAAAGGAATAATATCCAGAAAATATAAGGAACTCAATTCAATATCTAATAAACCAAATAATCCAACTGAAAATGAGCAAATGGTTGGAAAGAACATTTTTTCAAAAGAAGGCATACACATGGCCAATAGATATATTTTAAAATGCCCAACATCACTAATCATCAAAAAAACTTTAAAGCAGAACCACATTGAGATATCACCTCACCCCAGTTAAAATGGCTATTATTAAAACTCAAGATAGATTAAAGACTTAAACGTAAGATCGAAAATCATAAAAGTCCTAGAAGAAAATCTAGGCAATACAATTCAGGAGATAGGCATGGGCAGACTTCATGTCTGACACACCAAAAGCAATGGCAACAAAAGCTAAAATTGACAAATGGGATCTAACTAAACTAAAGAGCTTCCGCACAGCAAAAGCAACTATCATCAGAGTGAACAGGCAACCTACAGAATGGGAGAAAATTTTGCAATCTATCCATCTGACAAAGGGCTAATATCCAGAATCTACAAACAATGTAAATAAATTTACAAGAAAAAAAACAACCCCAACAAGAAGTGGGCAAAGGATATGAACAGACACTTCTCAAAATAAGACATTTAGGCAGTCAACAAGCATACGAAAATGTTCATCATCACTGGTTATTAGAGAAATGCAAATCAAAACCACAACGAGAAAACCATCTCACACCAGTCAGAATGGTGACCACTAAAAGTCAGGAAAAAACAGATGCTAGAGAGGATGTGGAGAAATAGGAACGCTTTTATACTGTTGGTGGGAGTGTAAATTAGTTCAACCATTATCGAAGACAGTGTGGCAATTCCTCAAGGATCTAGAACTAGAAATACTATTTGACCCAGTGATCCCATTACTGGGTATACCCAAAGGATTGTAAATCATGCTACTCTAAAGACTCATGCACACGTATGTTTATTGCAGCACTATTCACAATAGGAAAGACTTGGAACTAACCCAAATGTCCATCAATGTTGGACTGGATTAAGAAAATGTGGCATATATACACCATGGAATACTATGCAGCCATAAAAAAGGATGGGTTTATGTTCTTTGTGGGGACATGGATGAAGCTGGAAACCATCATTCT